>NW_016690181.1:8340737-8423259 GCF_001604755.1 Lepidothrix coronata
CTGAAGACAAGCAAGTTTGCAACACTTTTGTTCACATCAAGGAAGACCGTGCTTTATAGAAAGTCTCTCCAAAATGAACAGAACAACCTCCAAAGTGACAAAGCATGTATAAAATAAAATCTTGATCTGCACATTACACCAGGAAAAGGAATCAACACTAGGATGTCCTACAAGCATCTGGGATGCTGTCATTAATACTACTAGCCTACCTTCAGCTTGCTGTCAGTTTGTAGAGCTGCTGCTATGTCTGCCCAGTTTGTTCCAAATGTCAAGCTTGTTTGCTCTCTCATGCATGCTCTCACTCTTTCTGTGTTCCCTCTGCTTTTTAAAGACAACCTAGTGCTGTTTATCTCACTTATCCCTGTCCCTCTGAGCTGCCAGTATGACCCTGGTGCTAACCACAGGTTACTTGAACTAAACACAATACAGAACTCTCAAATCCAGGTGGCACCTGGCAATTTATGAGGCTTAACCACAAAATTCACATAAACAAGGTCGTCTTGTGTGAGACTCCTGAGCTCTGAGATAAGTATGCAGACTCTCTCTGAGGAGCACCTGCACTGTTTTTTAACACAAAGATTTGCATTTGGCTTTCTTCTTTATAGTTTCATAGCTGATTTCTTCACTGTTAACTCTTAGAGAGCAGAACCTAGTCTCTGGCCACACTGGCATTGCACATCAAAGCTATTTCATTGAAGATCAATGTCCCACTTCCTCAGGTCAACAGCAGCCAAGCCAAGGGTGAATTGACAACAGGGATCACAAAATGTGTTTCTTCTGATACCAGTATTTAATTTTCATGGATATTGCCTCTTTGGTGGTGTATGTCTGGGGCCTTGAAGGCCCTGGGCAGGGAGGACAAATCAATAATATGGAAGTTAGCCATATACATATTGAGTAACTGTTAGATACTTAACCAGGTATAGGCCATACATGGCTACAAACAGTGGCCAGTAGAGTGTCTTTCCTGGAGAAGCCCAAGAAGACTCAGGCTTAGTTTCTACAGAGCAACCGTCTTAAAAACTGACTCAAAGTGGAAAGAAACCAGATTTTTTCATACAACAGCACCCTGAAAGTTTTCAGTCTCCACACATAAAATTGTGTGAAAATTCTAGTGATCCATCAAGTCCTTTCAAATGTGAACATAAGTTCACACTCCAGAAGTAGGAATTTGCAATAGTTGCATAACTACATAAACACCCAAGCATTTTTCTTTCTCGGGAGACTCTGTGATCCTGCAGGACTCAAATCCATTTTTGACTTGCACTCTCTTCCCTGAGAAGTTGACTGAGGCAGGCCATTGGGCTTTGATTGCGGGTCAGGATCTCCCAGTTAGCGTGCCTCCTACCCAAAAGCATCTGATGTCAGCCAGAAGAAAAATCAGCAAAAGTTGTACTATTTGACATTTGCTATATCTAAAAGAGATGAGAGGATTCCCACTCTATTATCCACTCTGATGTTACAATGCTTTCAATTTTTAGAATCATAGAATCTTTTAGGTTGGAAAAGACCCTTAAGATCATCAAGTTCAACTGCAAACCTAACACTACCAAGTCCACCACTAAATCATGTCCCTAAGTGCCATGTCAACACGTCTTTTAAATACCCACAGCTATGATGACTCAACCACTTCCCTGGGCAGCCTGTTCCAACACTTGTTCAGCCCTTTTCATGAAGAAATTTTTCCTAATATCCAATCTAAACCTCCCCTGGTGCAACTTGAGGTGAGGCCATTTCCTCTGTAGAGCAATCCCCACCTTGGTACAACCTCCTTGAAAGGAAGATATTTGTAGAGAGCAGTAAGGTCTCCCTTGAGCTTCCTTTTCTCCAGGCTAAAAAAACCCAGCTCTCTCAGCTGCTCCTCACAGAATTGTGCTCCAGACCCTTCGCCAGCTCAATTGCCCTTCTCTGGACACGCTCCAGCACCTCAGCATCTTTGTTGCAGTGAGGGGCCCGAAACTGAACACAGGCTTGAGGTGAGATCTCCCAAGTGCTGACTACAGAGGGGCAATCACTGCCCTGGCCCTGCCGGCCACACAATTTCTCATACAAGCCAGGGTGCCATTGGCCTTCTTGGCCTCCTGGGCACACTGCTGGCTCATGTTCAGCTGGCTGTCGAGCACCTCCGGGTTCTTTTCCACCACGTAGCTTTCTAGACACTCTTCTCCAAGCCGTTCTCTGCGCTGGTTAGTGTCACAGGAATACTGTCGAGAGGCACTCTGGGAAATGTAGTTCCTGATGCTCTATTGCACATGCTCCTTGGATGTGATTGGCTAAGGTTGGTTTATTACTTTTTGAACTGCCCATATAAGATGCTGTTGTTCTCAATAAAGTTGGTTCAGGCACTTGGAACCCCAAGCGTCGGGGTCCGTGCCCATAATGCCGTCAATTCCCATAAAATGATGTCTTGGAGAAGTGGTTAGTCCTGAGTGTTTGTGCCACATGGGAGACCAACAGTTCCTACTAACTAGTGTAATGATTCATGCCAGAGCAAGTAATGTATTGAGAAAAAAATAGTGTATGGAATATGCAATGCATGGAGAAAGTAAAAAAAGTTCAGGTATCAAACCCTCATATCCTTGCTTAGACTCTGATACACACAAAACCCTAATGTGAAATAAATCCCAACCAGAACTATCTGAATGGGATTGTCCAGGATAAGGTGGAAAAGAAGTCATACATGTCATTCCAGGCCAAGGCAGAATGGGAGAAGGATGTAATGTGTGAGGCATTTATATACCTCTGAGAATATTAGCTGGCTAGGGCCTGAGCTTAGCTCTTCAGTTGTTTTGCCTGGACTTCCTATCAACCTGCCTATTTTTACTATTCACTCCCTAGCATTTGGAGAGACCTTTTCAAAAAATTATCAGATCGGACTGCAATACCAGATATCAATCAAAATCACTCTCTGCAGTCACATACTGAATTCCTCTCTTATCTTGAAATGGCAGGCACCACTCCCTGACAATAGGCATTGTTAATACTAAGGAATTTCAGGGCTCTTTGAGAAGTTTAGCAAATCTCGCCCTCTGGGGTGCTTATTCAGAACTCCACCCAGGTAGCTGGCTACCTGTACCATTCCCCCAGGAGTTTGAATTCGCATGCAAAACTGCACTGTACAGGCATCACCTTCTTTATCAAAGGAACCACATGAGCATTCATAAGCTTAACCAAGTGCTTTACTTTCAAGTACCCAAGAATTCGCCTTGAAAAAATATTGTCTTGTAGGGATACAGCAGGCAACTAAAGATTTTAATTTATCTCAAATTGCTACAGCTTTGGATGTGGTTTATGTCCATATGAGCGCAATTGCTCATACAATTTCAGCTGCACAGATCCAGTGCTGGAAAATGTTTTTCCTGTGCCACTGGCACCACCGAGTGGAGAAAAGCATTTTTGCATTGCTTTCGCTTACAGCATGGGCATTAATATATGACCAGGGGCCTAAGCCATACAGATTTGGAAATTTCTCAATAAAAGCATTTCATTTAAACTTGGAATAAAAACTCCAGATAAGTTCCTTGAATTCTCAATTAAAATAGGCTGGACAGCAGTGCTCTGGGCACCTTGCCAATTAGTAGTATTTTTTTAGTCATGGAAAACCCTCCATCTAAGGATATTTGTTTTACAAAGCTCCTCGTTTTACAGCTAATGAAAGTAGCATACAGTTTGATCACTCGGCAGGAGAAAAAGGATAGCTCTGAAATTCAGCTAGTTGTCCAGGAGAGGGTCCACAAAGTATTTATTGGTTTATTTACTCTTAATATCATTCCTTCTTTATTGTGATATTTTGGAGCCCTATGTAATGGCCCAGATATCTCTCTCCGCCCTTACTCTTAACTTCCTGGCAGATCCTAACAAGAAACGTAAATGTGTTTTGGACACAAACAGTGCTCGGAGGGGTGCGTTAGCGTCTGGGATGCGCCTTGGCTCCAGCAGCACCCTGCAGTCTGAGAGCTCAGCACTCGGAGGGAGACAGGCACTGTAGCGATGGCACCGGCCACTGATTTCCAGCTCCCAAGGACCGTGGCGTGTGGACAGAGACACTGAAAACCACTGAAAAAAGTGGTTTCACAATCCCTCCATCCCCAGCTTATATCCTCCTAAACGCTGGGAACAGTAGTTGTTTTTTTGGATTTAAATGTGTGTTAATATGAGATTCTTGCCAAGAAAACTCTCCGATGCAAACAATCGAATTCCCCTCGTTCGTTTCTAAGGAAATGAAGATGTCTGTGTGTTCACACTGTGCCGGTATTTCACTTACTTAAAACTGGCCGCTGTCCAAACCCCCGGGAGAGGTTCCCCCCAGCGCTCGCCCCGAGGGAGGAGCGCACCCGGCCTCAGTGCCTGCAGGGGTTCCCAAGGGCCAGCTGAGGTTGAGAGAGGAAATTATTTCTGATAAGAATTTGTTTAACACAGAGAAACGGCTTTTTTGCGTATCCCGAGCCCTTTACGCACACATCACCCCCACCCTCTCCAGCTTTCAGGGCCTCGTTTTTAACAGCGTTCACAACGGAGCCCAGAAAAGCATCGTGACGGCTGTTCACAGAAGCCTCAGCAGCGGAGTAAAGGCCGGCAGAGAATAAAGATTCGATGCTCACACAAACACCGCTGGTGACGGTTTTATTTCTTTTTAAGGGTCGGGATGACGGCGGCACCGCCCTCCCGCCGCCCTGGCGAGGCGGCCCCGCCCCCGCGTCGCTGCCCCTCCGCGGCGGCAGGAGGCGCTGCAGCGGCCGTGGCGCCTCGGGCGGCCCCGCTCGCTTCCAGCCGCCGCTCCGACGCCTCCCGAGGAGAAGCGGAAGCGGCGGCGGGCGGGGATCGGCCGCGGGTCGGGGTGAGTCCGGGCGGGCCGCGGGGGGCGGCCGGGAGGGCGGGGGCTGCGGCGGGCCCGGCCGGCTGTACGTGGAAGCGAGGGCCCGGCCGGTCGCTGGGAGCGGGAGTCCGGCCGGCGCGGGCTTGTGGCGGCGTCCGGCACGGAGCGTTTCCCTCGCCGGGCCGGGGCTGCCGGCTCGGGAGCGGAGCCCGCGCCTGCCCAGCCCCGCGGAGCTCTGCGGCCCCTTCCCCGAGAGCGGGCTCGGGGCTCGGAGCAGGGCCGGGGGTGCCCTGCGCTAGGGCAGGGCGGTGATGGGGCTGAGGCGCCGGCCTGCGCTGCTCCGGAATTGAAACTGTGCCGCGATCTGAGGCCAGGCAGCGCGGGCTCCGAGATACGCTGGTTTACCTGGCTGGGAGCCTGGCTGAAATGACCTTGTGTTGCCTCTTAGCTCCCCATCGCACTGCGGTGGGAGCGTGAGCAGCCCGTGGCTCTCGAGTTGTGGTCCCGCTTGTCTCGAGCACATCAGCTTAACGTGGGCTCTGTTTTTCCCAAGTGAAGTGAAGACACAAAGTAAATTCTTCGGTAACACGTTAAAGGATAATTATCGGGATAGGTTACTATTTCTAAAACCGACAGCTCTGTTTTCTACTAGAGACTGGCAGTATTTTATATTTAACGATAATTAACACGAGTAATAAATTATGACTTCAGTAGTACTTTCCATCAATTTCGTCTGGTTTAGGTAGGTCATGCTGAGTCTTTTTGTACTTAAACGGAAATCTCAGTGTAGGTGGGAGGAAAATGTTCTAATTATATCCCTTATACCTAGTAGTTAAAGCTTGCCGAAAATATTTCTCCGTGTTTGCCTCTGACAAGTTCTGCATGCTGCAGAACTATGAGCTGTGTGGTTTTTGTGTCTTAGATACCATTGACTGAGTGATAAATACAGGGTTGATTTGAAGTTTCGGTGAGGGACAGGTAGAAAAAGGAATGGGGGAACATCTCCCATGCATTTTATGCTGTGTTCACCAACTGTGTTAACACTTGCAAGCAAACTGTTTTGCCTTCCCATTGTGTGAAAAGGCCATAGAACTAGTCCTTATAGTAAAAGAGGAAAAAAAAGATCATGCTGATAAAACAAGTTGTATTAGTTTTTGTATTATTTTGTAGATATTGCTTTGGGTATAATTCTTCTGCATATTCCACATTACCTTCAGCTTTTCCCAGCAGGTGAAGATTTGTGAAGCTCAGTCAGACTCCATTGAATGGCAACCTGTCAAGACAGAAATAGCTTTTTTAGATTAGTAAGCAAATACAAAAAGGTTTTAGATCCAGTCTGTGAAAACTGGTGATAAAAGATTCTGGGTATAAAGCATGTCAAAAAGACAATGAAAGTAAATATAAGGTGGACTGAAAAGGAGAAATGTTTTAATTGTTTCAGAATGTCTGCTTAATTCACTGTTTGTTTTACCAGTCTCAGATTGTTTTACTAATGCCAGATACAAGGTTGTAGAGGTAGATGGCAATTAAATCTAGCCCTGAGCATGAATGACATTTGTTCATAGCCATGCTTCTCCCTGCCTCTTGAAGTGCTTTCTGCCCTGGTATTTACTTTGTCCCCATTAGGCAGCACCTTAAAGTCTCTTCAGATCTTTTGAGGGATATAGAAAGGCACAGTGCATATCTCAGTGTGTTCTTGGTGTAGGGAGAGCAAAGGGAGAACAGAGGCCAAAGAGCAGAGTCACTGCCAAAGTAAAGAATTAAATAGTATTGTTCTTCTCACTAACAATGCTTTCCTTATATTGTTATTCTCAACAATTCTCAATGGATTGTATCTAGACGTTAATAAACCGAAGAAAAGTTTGGGGGATTTTGGTTTGGGTTTCTTTTTTGGTTATGGGAAAACCCATGGAATATTTTGGTGTTAAATACAGTATAGTACGCTTCCACTGCTCACTAAAATTAAATTTGTTTTTACATACCTAAGTAGCTGAATGTAACTGTGAGTGTGCCACCATCTACTTTCCTAAGTAACATTCAAGCATGAAAATACGTATGTGATTAGAGCCTGACAGCATTCTCTCCAAATAAAAAGAAATCACCTGGAAAATTTCAAAACTCCCAAGAGCTGCTCTGCTTCAGCATCAGGAGCTCTTGATAGTGTCTAATGAGCTCTGAATGTTGTTCAATTCTATTTGCCTCAAACAAAAATTCTTCTGTGAAGTCTTCATGTTCACATGTTAGAATGGTAAATATAGTGGTTATCCAAAAGACTTGGAAGTCTTAGCAGGTACTGCTATTAGAAAAAAAAAAAATTGCTACCTCAACAAAATATTTGCAGCATGCTTGCAGACTTTTATAAGAAATCAGAATTTGTTTTTTGCAGTTACAAGTTCTACCCAAATCTCTTATTGCTTTGGCTTGTCTAGACATTTGATAGCTTTTAAATGAAAGTGTTTTATGGTATTAATTAAAAGGAATTTGCATAATTTCATATGTTCTGCCTGGATGAGGCCACAGTGATGATAGTTACAAACTTCATAATGGAAACATATGGTGCTTATCAGTTGTCAGTAGACCATTAATTATTATGCCTGGGAATAAGTGTTGCAAGTATTGCTCCATAAAATTATCCAAAGTCACTCCACTGGTCCGTCAATCTCATGACCCAGAAATCTATACATAAAAAACTGTTCTCAGTGAGAGAGAAGAAGAAAAGAGAGGAGTTTGACCAGTTTTTCTGTCGATGTGGTGCTCAAGGCATTTCCCCTGCTGGATGTCTGCTGGCCAGGCTGCAAGCAAATTAATTATGTTTGTGAACTTCAAGTAAGAAAAAGGATTTGGAGTAGTCCTCTGTATTGATTTCCTTATTTATATGGCTAATCAGTGTGAATTTTCTAGGAAAGGGCATGTGGAAATTAATTGTATTCAGCACTTAATGATTAATATTAAAAGTTTTTTATCTTATGGAAAGTGATACTTTCTCTGTACAGTATTCCTTCACCTTTGCCAAATGCTCAAAGGTATTGTTTCATATTTCAGTATAAATAGGATAAAATGCCTAATTTTATTTCCTCCTTATTACTCTAATGATAATGTGATTTTCCAGGCAGTTTGAAGATATCTTCTGATACCAGCAATTTTTTCATTTAGAGGAATTTCTGAATTAATCCCGTGGCTCTCTGGAGCATGAAAATCTGTAAAAGTTCTACCTAAGTACCATATACTATGGGACTTGACAAATCAGAGTACACAGTTTTGTTGCATGCGTTAATTTAAAATATGGGCAGTTTAAATTCTGTTGTGAAATCATTGTTTTGTCAGTCATAAGGTACATTATTCTTGCAGGAGTTTGCTCTTCTGGTTTGAGTGTGCTAGCTCACATCAGCCTAATCACTTTGTAATGCAGCAGTGTAAATAGCAACATAGCACAGGTTATTTAGTGAAGACAGGGTTCATTATGGTTTGAAGTTGGAAGAGTAGTATGGGGACTCCCTGTAGTCTTAACTGTCTTTTCTGGGGCATGACAGCTTGATCTTTAGGGCATTCCCACGTTTCTGCAGCAGAGGTAATGATCAGACAAGTTCTGACCATAACCATTTGGCCTGGAAAGCGCCTCCCTTTCTATTGTCAAACAATACAGCTGTTGCCTTGGAGAGCGAAATCAGCCTTTGCTAGCCCAAGGACTGGGTACCTCCCGTGCAAGCTAAAGCCCATTATCTCTCTACCCATCAGGTGTGATAGGACTTCCTAGCTTTAGAAGAGGGTACTTGAGGCACATTACCAAACACAGTTTAAGGCTTTCTCTGCCTGAGAAACTTCACTCTAGCAAAAACAAGAATTACTATATAATGATCTAGTTTAATTTCCTTTTTCCTGGATCTGAAAGCTGGCTGCTGGGCAAACAAAAAAGGTTTAGAGAGTAGTCTAGCAAAGTGTTTAATGTATTAAACATTAAAACAAAGGATTAGTTGTAAAGGCTGTGGTATACACAAGGTGTAAGTTAATACCTGGATATTGTTGTACTTGCATTTGACTCAGTTCTGTTTGGCACAGAGGAAGAATACCAACTATTATCAATAGGAAGAAAAACTGATGTGGGTTTTGGGAGATGTTAGTATAGTTTTGGGATATATATTAGTTTGAATTTTAAAATCCATCCTCTTCCAGCCAAAGCTTCCCAAGGGAAGAACATAACAAACTGCTTCAGTAGGCTCACAAACTGTCTGCTCCACCTTCATTGGGGAAAAGACCTGTCATTAAACATTCAAAGTATACTTTTCTGTAGTCAGTTTTGCACTAGCACTGCTCTGTTCAAGATTGAATCTGTGTTCCTGCTCTTGGAGGGTAAAGTAACTGCCACAAGAAACAGAACTAATTCCTAGTATAGTAGTTAGAACTCACAGAGGAATTGTTTTAAACTATGCTGGAGTAATCAGACCTCGGTTAGTGGTCGGAGCAACAGCAGTATGCATTTTTATTTGAAAAATTGTGCCTTGCCCCACACCTATAAATATGTGTGGAGGAAAGACTTCCTTCACAGATAAGATGAAATGGGTAAGGGTAGGAGGAGGAATCCTGTCTTAGAGAAAACATGAACAAAGTTTAAAATCTGGCTTTTAAATCACCTTGTTTAAGTTGCCTCTTTGTGCCTGAATTTCCCAATTTAAAAAGAGCCAATGATATTTGCACTTCTTTTTTTATGAACCACTCGGTCATGTGCTGACAAAAAGCTTTATGTAGAAGTGGAGTATATCACTGAATAAGGGGATTTTTGTGTGCGTCTGGGATGTTGACTGGTTGCAGTGACTCATTCATTAAAATGACTCTGGTATAGGAGTTTTCTTTCTGTAAACTGAATGGACTTACTGCTGTTTCTGTAGAAACAATATAAAGGGGTAAAGAGTTCAGCTAGTGTTCAAAAAGTTCAAAAAGCATTCAGCTAGTGAGATTATACCGACTCAGATCCTGTTTTCTTCCTTATAAGAGCAATATTTGAAATAGTATGGGTTTTTCTTAGTAACAGCCCAAGAGAAGAGTCACACACTTCTTTTCAATTAATGTGAGAACTGAATTTGGGTAAAGTTATTATATTTTTCTCCCTGCGACTTCCTGAATTCCTTTGTGAGATCACTAAAGGGATATATGTTCCTCTTCCCTTTCTTAGTCTCAGTAAATATACCCTTGTGGCTTAGATTTATGTGAATTTTTCAGTCCTAGGCTGGCCAGTAGATTCTAATATGCTGCATACCAACATTCCCACTCCATTGGCCCAGTTTAGTTCCTGTGATTTTTCATATGTGGACTAAACATCCTCTGCAGCAGTTGTTAAATAAGTTATATTAGTTTAACAATGGAATCAAGTTGGGTTTTTTCCTCCAGAAAGATCTACTCTAAAGATGGCACTCTAAAAAAAAAATCTCTGTTACAAGGCATCTTTATAAACATTGATTCTTCTGCTTCCATTCTAAGTTATTGGGAGAGTTGCTCCCTTCATGGGATTAAATTGATCATGGCCTGGCTGAAGCTGCTGGTGAGAATGTACTTGGTGTTTAGTGTGTGTTGCTGTTGTGCTTAGGAGCCTTGATTAATAAAGCCTGTTGTGGGTAGATAATGTATAGGGATAATACACTGGGGTGCAGAGCAGCAGAAGTGAACATCTCTCCTTGAGTGCAGTTCCAGGCAGCTCTGCTGTAGAGTTATTTCTGCATAAAGTGAGCATTGCTGACCTGTACACTACAAGTCAAAGCTGTCAAACTGCGCTTTGAGGCTCTGTACCTTAATGGTATTTTGGAAATGTCAAGAACACTGATCTTCAAGTACTTCTCATACCTCTACATATCTCAACAATATGGAAAGTTACATATTTACAGAACAAAATAAAATTCTGTTTTGATTCTGACTGTAGCTGACCTAAATATGGTAACTTTGCCTGTTTGGTTTTGTTCAGTAGATCTACCTTTTTTTTTTTTTTTAAAATCTGGATAGCTGGGGAAAAAAAGCTCATGCAGTATTAGCATGGACAGTATTGCCAACTGTTTATCATGTAGATGGCCTAAAGCGCATTTCTGTGATGTTGCATGTGTTCAAAATACACTCCCAGTAAATGGTAGTTGAGACCTTGTGTGATTAGTAATTCTATTGATGTAATCTTCAGGTGTCATATAATAAATACCCAAGTAAAACTACCTGTCTGTCCTCCTCCTATCCATGAACATTTTGTAAAAATGAATTGTGATATTCAAATTCTGATAAAGGCAGGAAAATTTTTACTTTTGTGAGCTTGTGCTCAAGGTAGCCCTGTTCATTCTGCTGACCCCACCGTCTGCAGTTGTGATGCAGATGAACAATCCTTATACTTTAGCTCTTGATTACATTTGCATCCCTAATATATTTTAAATGATGCAATGGTATTACAGCGAACTCAGTAAGTGAACATTACAAAAGACTTTGCCTGTACTGCTGTGCAAAAGACAGTCAAATCTGAGGTTAGTGGACTTGTTTTGCATGCCTGGCTCCATAACCCTCAGATTACTCATACTGCCTTGCAACTGGTGGTAATCTCTGTTTTTCAAAGAAATTTCATTTATAGAACACTAACCACAGTAGGATTCTGAGAAAATGGTTATGACCATTACAAAATCAAGGCAGAGGAAAATTTCTTGGACATCTAGAACTTATATTTGTTTAGATCTTTTTTTTAAAGCTCCTTCCTTCAGTGTAGAAACACTGGCCATCTGTTTGGGGATACCTATGAGTTCAACCTGATTGATGAGCAGTGTTTTAAAAGCAGGCTTTAGTATGCCATTCACTGCTCTTTAGGGAAAGGTGACTTGTATCTTCTGTTCTTACAATCATGTCCGTTGTCCTCCCTGCCAGCTAGACTAGAAGAGGCAAAGGAGAGCAAGAACTCTGTTTGAGTGCTAGTAATTTATGGATAGCTTTTGAGCTGTGGAATTATTATCCTTATCTCATGTGTAGCTTATTACCCCATTGAAAGTTCTATTGGCAGTTCTAAAATGTTATCAGCAGTGCTGTATATTTGAATTTCATTGCAGCAGAGGATCTGCTTGGTTTGGGTACTTGGACTTGTATTTTATTTGTGGACCTGCACCTAAATTGATTTGAAACCTATACTCTGAATTTCTCTAGACAGAAAAGGTTAAATAACATATATATACTGCAAGGAAAATATGGAATTGAGCTGTTGTCGCCCAATAAAACATGATTCTGTACAGCATTTTTTCATGCAAAGTCTATTTGAATGCCTTTGAAGTAAATAATGTGGAAGGGGTAAAGAGATGCTTTCAGTAGACATAGCAAGGACAAAGAGTATTCCTCTTTTTACAGAAATCAGGTAGTTAGATGAAAGAGATTACAGGAAGGGGTGTGTGTTTGTTCAAACTGTACTGACTGGATGCAGTGTTCTTACCTATATATCACAAGATAAATTAGAAAGATAACAGAAACTGGGAGAAAACTAAACCAGTGATTTCGAGTAGAACCAAATCTGTAACTGTTCCAATGTTTCTGGTCAGAAATAAATTTTACTCTTGACTTGAAAGGAAGGTATTTGAATATTTTAAATTAATACATCTTTTTGTCGTCTTGCAGTGCATTTCTGTGTAGCACTTGATTAGCTACTATGAGCTTGCTACACAGTGATAGCAGCTGTGGAGCCCGAGACGTGGAAAGCGGCTGCTGTGCAGCCATGGCCAGTGCCTGCAGCGCGGGAGCCAAAGAAGACGGCACAAGTGTCAGCAGTGGGACTGGAAACCCTCCAAGTTCTTTCACAGAAGAAACACAAGGATATGATGTGGAGTTTGATCCGCCCTTGGAAAGTAAATATGAATGTCCAATCTGTTTGATGGCTCTTCGGGAGGCTGTGCAGACACCATGCGGACACCGTTTCTGCAAAGGCTGCATTGTCAAATCAATAAGGTAAAAACACATTTATGGAAGCTGCTTTTAAGAAGAAAGTCACTTACCAGAGCAGTTTAAGGTCAATGTAAACTAAATAGAACTGGCCAAGGGTGCATTACCAATGAGTGCTAATAGAACTCTGGAAATTTATGATTCATTAAAGATGCTTTCTAATAAACACTATATATGGACAAAATGTCATGAGTTTGGAGGTTTCATGAGCTTTAGATTTTGCCATTTATACAAATTTATCCAGGTTATGAATCTAAAAACTTGATTGATTAAACTTTTTCTTTTTAGTTATTATTTAAAGGAGCCAAATCCTCCAAATAAAGTCCATTTTTTGTCCAGGATTATGAAATCTGTATTTTGCCTATGATTGTTTCCTTTAATAAGTACAGGAAACTATAGACAACATGGTTTCTTGGTGCAGATAAGGCAACTCATGCTTTCAGTTCTTCACTTGAAATTAGCTGCTTTCTTGTTGAGCTGGAAGAAAGAATGTGATGAGGAAATAGTCTTGAAAAAATCATTGAGACAGGAAACCAAGTGGCATATGAAGGAGTGGGAACAAGGTACGAAGGCAAGACCAGGCTGGGCTTATAAAAATGGATGAAAGAGCAAGGAGGGCAGAGTGCACATGTCCCACATGTGTCAGTGAGTACTGGATCACATTGATAGAAGGCTAGATATTATGCTGTAGGATTTTTCCTTCTCAGCATAAGCCAGATTTTTTTCTTATCAATTGCTCACTTAGCTCAAATGTCACTTTGGTAGGAATCTATACCTTTAATTCTGTGTGAGCCGTATATATAATTGGTTCATTTCTAACCTTACTTTGCACACTTGTATAAAGATCATTAAACTATTTTCAGTGTTACCGTGTTTCTCCTTGGCATTTATTTTTAGCATGAAAAAAGGACAGTGCTTTCTTGATTGGTTTTTCATACCATTTGTCCGTAGTTCTACTCCATTTCTTTTTCTCCATTGTCCATTATTTGTAGCTCACTAAATGAATAGTATGCCAGCAGTGATGTTCTCTAAATACAGTGTTTCGTATGTTTTGTGGGCTTCTCTGTAACTTCAGCTACGTAAATTCTCAGGAAGAATTTCTTTGTGGAAAGGGTTGTTAAGCACCGGAACAGACTGCCTGGAGGGGTGGTGGAGTCACCATCTCTGGCAGTGTTCAAGAAATGACTGGACATGGCACTGAGTGCCATGATCTAGTTGATGAAGTGGTGATCAGTCAGAGATTGGACTTGGATTCTTTTTTACAGCCTAAAAAATTCTGGGATTCTGCCGCTGTTGTATCTAATGCTACTGTATTTTTTCATAGCATACCTTTTGGATCGAGGAGGGGGAAGTGTTGGAGCTGAGAATGAGAAGACAAATTTAATATGCACTCCCTACTTATGATAGCGGATTCTTTCTAGCTAGCACAGAAATTTGTGTGCATTTGCAGCACAGTTCCTGTTAACATCAGTTTCATCAATATTTCTCAGAAAAGGATCCAGAAAATGCAGAACACCACCAGTGTTCACCCATGACAAGTGACTCACCTGTGGATTCTGCAGAAGCAGCTGCACCCAACTGCATCCCTTGGTGGTATACATGTTACCCACGTGCATGGAAGAAGGCAAAAAGCCCCTGAACTTGTTAGCTTTGACTGTAATCCAATTCCTTAGGCACAAGCAGTTGGCTTCACTTTCTGGCCTTTGCTTTGCACATTCCAACCCAAATTCTTTCAAGAGGTTAATGTACATAATTTCATGAATGCTTGTAGGCATTACAAGACAGTTGTAATGGTAAAGGCCATTAAATTTTGAAATTCCTTACTTGCTCTCTGAGCTTGCTCTGTTTGTTGGCAGTAGCAGTTTTATATTCTTTAACTTGGGTATTTCTGGAAGAAAGAAAATAAATCTTTGAATCTTCTCTTGAGATTATGATGTCTATAGATTCTGAAGGTAAATCAGTACTTAAATATAGTGAGCTTTAGAAATGTCTACTCAGCAATCATTTCAAAGACAACAGAATTCCTACGTTGAAAACTGAGGGGAAAATGACTAAAAATTACCAAAAATGGGTGTCTCATTTCCAGTCTTTCAGATCTTTACAAGCTAAAGTGATCTTGTTTTCTAATCCTTATGCTTCTGCTGGCGAGCTGCACAGTTACAGTCATTGGTTAGAATTTACAGGACTGAATGAGAAACTACAGTGAACCCAAGCTCAGAACACATCATCTCCTAGCAGGAAGATAAATTTCCTTCTTAAACCCCAGGCATGGGAAGTGGTTTCTCTTCCTTTTTAAATTAACAGAGCATTTGCTCTGCTCAAAGTTTTAGATCTCCAAACAGTTTCAATGGCCAGAAGCTTTTGCTTCTTTTACACCCTTTGCTTATTTTACTTCATTTCTATAAATAGTGCTGACTGTTCCAGTGAATACTAAACACAGGTCGAAAGCATTTTTTTCCTTGGAGACTATAGATCATCACTGTAATATTTCAGTTGTTTCATTGATAGTAAAAGTTTTCCCTCATTCCCCAATGAAATATGTTTTTGGAGTGCAGTTTGAGTGAATGCTTGTGAAAGCAGAGCAGACAGCGTAAAGTGCCAGACCTCCCTGAATCCCTGAAGGGTTGAATGCATGCTTAATTGGTATCCATGGATCAAGCTATTGATTTGGATTATGTAGTGTCTGCAGAACAATATCGATTTGGAGTATGTGCTGTCCACAGTACCATATTGATTGATGTCATTGAGAAGCTTCGATGGAACAAAAATGAAAATGAAAAGTGATTTTTACATTCTCTAAGTACTGGTTTTTTTTCATTAAGTGATTGTCACAGCCTTTATTTGATCAGGAAAAAAAAATTGCTCCTGTTTATTTCTCACTTCCCCACTGTTTAGCTCAAGTGAACACAGAGATTAAGAATTTTAAATTATGAAGGATGTACAAGCATTTCTTGAGTAATCATTTCTTGTAACTTAGACAAGCAGTTATAGTTGTTCATATTGAAGTTGTGGCTGCAACTAGAAAAAAAAATTGAAAACCTTTTAAAAACTGGACTCTTAAAACTTACAGTGTGAGGGACATGATTAGACCTGATTTGATCACAGTAAATGTTTGCCTCCCAGAAAGTCTTGGCATCTTTTTAAATAAAGCTGTGTGAAATGCTTTGAAGTGCTTTAAGTCATGGTAGAGGAGAAGCTTATCTATCTAAGTAACTACCAATACTGTTTTACAAATGTTACTGTAAACAAAATACTCAATTAGAAATTTTAGAAGAACTAAGTTCAGGTGCAGTAGGTAATTAAATTTCACTCTAGTCTTTCTTCTCCTGTATCTTTTGTCAAAGCTGACTTAAGGTTTGTAGTAGAGCTTGCCAAATACCAGAACCTCTGTTTATCGGAAAAGCAGAATTGTGAGCTGACAAGGGGCAGCAGGGAAAGCTTTGGGTACTAGCAGTCTGTCAAACAGCTGGTATGGCTGCAGTTAAAGTGTATGCCAACTGTTTCAGCTTCTAGGCTAAGCCACTCAGCTGTTAAAATCATGAAGGGGGCTTTTTCTGCAAACAAAATTATTCTGGCTTTACTCTTTATACCTGCATTTTAATTTCAGTGAAAATTATAGGAATATTCATTGTACTTTGTAGCAGATGGTTGTTGTTTTACAGGTACTGTTGTGGGTGGCAGAGTCCTATGTGATAAATAATTCTAGCACAGGAAATCCTTCACTGTAATGTAATTTAGAACTGAGGTGCATAAACTCAGTTTTGTGATAGGAAATGTATGGCAATGTCTTTGTCTGCCGGTGCATCAAAGCAGCATTTTAAGCACAATCCTCATACTTATAAATAATATTTGAAGCCTGTTTAATATACTACAGTCAGTTATTGCTCTTTGTTTACTATACTTTCCTACATTGGAAAATTGCCATGCATTCTTATTTTACCCTTTTTCTGCTATTATTTAAACTGGAGAACTGGTAATCATTATTTCACATTATTCTGTTGTTGGCTGTTATACATGATTAGCTTTTCTGTGTAGAAATAAAGCTGCTGTCTTATCAGCAGACTTACTGGGTGATCTTTGTACTCTACTAAACAGGGTGTTTGTAACCAAGTTATACCTGTGAAAACTGATTTCCTGTAGGTTGCGAAGTGAGAGAACATTTCTGGGTTGTGCGAAGATCAGCACACTGATCATAGCTCAGGGAGCTCTGAAACAAAATGGCAAGCTGGGTATTTTCTTCCACTTGTTTGGGAGTATGACTACCAGGCATGTGGTGAGCTAGCTCTTACAAGTAAAACCTGTGAAAGGAAGTTCATTGCCTCTTTTTGAGGTCTCAGCTTTACCTCCACTTCCTCTAGCGCATTGCTAGTCGAGTTGCTGAGCAGTTATTTCCTTTTCCAACAAAGAACATAAATTCCCTCCTGGTCTCCACAGCCCTCTAGGTTCTCCTTCCCCTCATGCGTGCAAGCAGTGACAACGATCTGGCCTTTGATCCTTGCACCACAAGTGGTCTCTGACATTTTTCTGCCTCATGTATTTTTCCATTTTATTGCTGTTTCCATTAGCATTTCAGCTCAGAGCTTTGATCCCTCATGCCTTTTTAACTGCCTTACTTAATTGTGAATCAATATGTTGGCCTTCTGCTTTCAGAATGAGCTGATACTGAAAAATTCGATGGAGGCGATCCCTTTTTTTAGTCTGTTTCTAATTATTTTTGTGTTTAAATGCAGATAGACAGAACCTGATGAACTGGAACTTTAGTTACCTTGTGCAAGTTGCATGCATCCGTGTTCCACCATCCCGTTCCAAACTTTTGCCAGTTAGCACTTCCAGTCTGTTTGCTGTTAAAATGGCTTCAGATGCAACACTCAGTTCCAAAGCCAGTGTAATTTTCATAGTTACTAGTAATTTTCATGTCTGGAATTTTTTCACTCTTATTTGCTGTATAAATAAATAAATTGAAGGATAACCAACTGTTCAAATGGTTGTACAACAAAACCAGCAAAATGAGCTATATGAGAAATAATGACAAATAGATGAAGTAAATCTGGAAGAAAAGAAAATTTTACTTTTTCTCTCAGCTATGGTCACCTTGGATGTTTATAAAGTGTGAACGCAATTAGAGAAAGTCCAAGAATGTTCAAAGAATTGTTTTGAAATAGCATGTGAAACATACTTTGATGTTTGAGCTATGTGAAGTATTCACACAAACAGGACTGTAAGTTCTTAGTTTTTTTTTATGTCCTCCTCAAGTTTGTTTCCAGAGTACCTAACATGGCATTTGTACAAAAAAAACATACTGAGTTAGAAAAGGGCTGCAACCCCAGTCATGTCACCTCTAGTGAAACTGTGTATTGTCAAATTTTCTAGCGTACGTTGCGTACTTTCTGGTGATTACCACATAAATGCCATTGTTTTCAAAGACTTTCTTACTGTGTTATAACTTGGCCACTAATATCTTACTAGTGTAAAAATATTTTAAAATAAAGGCTTGGAAATCTCTTGGAAATATTAGAATATCTTTTTCCTTGCTTTTCTGCATTATAGAGATGCAGGTCACAAATGTCCAGTAGACAACGAAATTCTGCTTGAAAATCAGCTTTTTCCTGACAACTTTGCTAAACGGGAGATCCTTTCGTTAATGGTGAAGTGTCCCAACAAGGGCTGCAGTATGAAGATGGAACTGAGGCACCTAGAGGTGAGAATTAGTTTTGAAAACGTGGAACCTGGTTTTCGTGAACAAGTAAAAATTCAAAATAACTTAAAATAGATGGTCATACCTGGTACTCATTTATGCTGATTCAATGCATTGTTCTTTCAAGACTATAGCTGCACGTGTTTCATTTTGATGAGTCTTTAATTGTAGGTAGGTTATTCTCAAGTGAACATCGTAGTGCATGAAAATTATACTAATGCAGCTTTCTGTTTGGTATCTTCATGTTTGTCTTTTGATCAGTTCTATCTGTACTTCACACAAGTTTCTTAAAGTTAGTTTAATATTCCCTCAAAGTAGCTACATATGTTAGTTGAAATAATCACTTTGCAAAATAATATTTGCAGTTAAAAGGATAAATATAAAACTAAATTTTTACCTGAGAGCCTTCTTAAAGCTCTGAATACGTGAAGCCCTGATCTTAGTAATGGGACAGTAATGGGCTATTAAGTCAGCATAAGAGCATAAGGATTTCTTTGCATGAAAGAAAGATTGTGATTTGTTTGTCTTGTACTGTGCTTTCTCTTGAAAACAGATGAGATGATAGTAGTATCATCCATCTTCTGTCCTTTTGCAGGAACACCAGTTACAGTGTGAATTTTCCACTGTGGAATGTCCACAGTGCCAAGGAACCTTCCAGAAGAACCACTTGAAAGAGCACATGACCCAGGAGTGTCTGAGGCGTCAAGTGTGTTGCCCAAACTGTGCCACATCTATGGCCTATGAAGATAAAGAGGTACTTAGGAGGAGTCTCAGTTTTTCAATCTTCATTCACATGGGTTTGCTTGTAAATAGAATATCAGTTTAAAAAAAAAAAGCAACAAAGTTTTTGGTCTAGAAGAGCACTATCTGCTGCTGCAGAGGTGAGAAGGTACAAACTCAGGATATTAGCCTAGAACAGGAAAAGATGGGGAGAGATTGTTCTTAAATGCAAACTTATTGGGAACCTTGTGGTCTGAGGAGACTTGTGAAAGAACCATTCATTTTTGGCCACCAGAGAGGCCTGTATCTACTGCCAGATGAATACAAAAGGCAGTATTTACATTTGCTTTACATTTTATGCCTGGGAGAAAGGATATAGCAGGAGATAAATCTTTTGGGGATCTCTGCTAACACACAAGACCACGATAATTTCTGAATTCTTTTCCTGGTTCTGCATTTTTTTACTCGTGCAATACTGAGGATAGTACTTTCCTCTTTCTGTTTCCTTTTCTTTATCTCTGTATAGATGTGTTTTATCTCAAGGACTGTTAAATTTTATGAAATTCATATTGTGAATTGTCAAAGAAAAGTACCTTGTATAGTTCAACAATAAAAAAAAAAATCTTTAATATCGTTCCACTGCAATTGAACGTGTATTTTAGAAACTTCTGGTTAAATTCAGACTTCTTCGGAGCATAAGAACTTTAGGAAATAAAATATCTTCAACTTTATGAAGCTCCTGTATAAGTCCAGGAAAAAACAGTAATACAAAACATACTGTTCAGGGTAAGGGGAGTGACTTTGTTTCACAGTTGCATACAGGTAAATGCAAAATTTGAAATGTGAATAAAAATTTGATGTTTGATCAGAGGTGATTAGGCCTCTCTTAAATTTTGTAACTTTATTGATTCTTTCTTTCCTCTCTTTTTCTACTTGATCACTAAGCTTCATGACCAAACCTGCCCACTTGCCAATGTGTTTTGTGAATATTGCAACACAGTGCTAATCAGAGAGCAGGTAAGAGACTACCACCTTCTGTGTTTAATCTCGGTCAGATGTTTTGTATTTACATTGCTTCTTTAATATGAATTTAAACTTGGAGAAACAGTTTGTCTACTAGCTAATAAATCTCTACCTGTCTCTCTGTGAAAATGTCCAGTACAGGTGTAATATTCTTTTAATATTACATTCTTCCAGCTTGTTAATATTAATATTAATATTAATATTCTTCCAGGTTGCAGTTACAGTCTGGTAAGACCTCTGTAGGATTTTTGGCTGCACATCACATTATTTAGCTGTACTGCTTCTTGACAGGGGACATGCTGCATGTTTTTTATGTTGAATGGAGGTTAAAAAATGGGCAGAGAGTGAGAGTATTTGTAATTGGAAAGCCACTGGTGGGAAGTAGTTGTAAGTAGTTCACTATGAAACTGCAGATGCTGACCGGAATTCTGCTTGTCCATTACTATTGTAATAGCCATTATTATTTCTTCTATTCAATAATAACTTCATTGACAGAAAAATGATAAATGTTATTTGATATGCAGCCTATCCTTGTTTGAATGGGATGGCAACTATGTTGAATATCATGTCAAATGATATTGAATGATCATGTCAAATTGCCCAAATACTCTGAAAAGCAGGATTGAGCTTAGTAATGACAAAGGCAAAAATGTGTTGTTAGGTAGGATAATCAACTGCAGAAATGGGGAACAGAGAATGCTGAATTTGCTAATGGTTTACGTTTAATGGCTGACCTGTATTAAACTTGTGTTCTGCTTCATCATGATATTTAAACAAGGCAAGCATACGGGGTTATATAAACAGGTATTTTGCCTGTGAAACCTAGAATTATCCTTTGCTCTGTTTAGGGCTCATAAAGTATCAGCTGAAGTTGTCATGCTTTTGAGATGGGGGTGGATAGGGTGGGTCCAGAGCAGTGAGATGGCTGGATCTGGAAACTACAAGAAAATTGAAGTAACTTGTGTGTTTTGAGGAAGAGGGTAATGAAGAGAAATACCTTGAGTATGTGCAAGCAGTTCTTCAGAAAGGAAAGAAATGGACTGTAATCTAGCTTGAGGATAGGCTAGCAGTGAAAGGTGTTTGGTCTAGCAAGGAAACTCGAATGCTTTCTGATGCCTGATGTAAGAACAAAGTCAATGAATTGTTAAAGGACATAGTAGTAGGATGTAGAATTTTTATCATCAGCTAATATTTTTGTTCAAAACTTCCATATTCCTTTGAGAAATTATGTAGGTATAAACTGATCTGACTTTAGGTACCAGTTCAGAATCCATCCGGCTGTATCCTTTTTGGATGTTATAAAAGCATACTCTTGATGAAAAAGTAATAGCAAATCTCATTTGTTTTAGATGCCTAACCATTACAACAATGATTGTCCTACTGCCCCAGTGCCATGTTTTTATAGTGCCTTTGGATGTCCTGAAAAGGTAAGCCTTTTAACAGAATCATAAGTTGCAGACCTTCTGCAGGCATTTGTCTGGGGCTTTTTTAATGCGTTTTCCTGTTCTTGTCTCAGTCACCAGCCCAAATCCTCAGTGATTTGTGGGTTTGTCTTTTTTTGTTTTGATATCAACAACTACATGTTGATACATTGTCTTTCAAAATTGGCTTTTCAAATTTAAAAACTGTGAACTATTTGCTTGATGAACTTGCTTTTATTAATCCATGACTGACTGTTTTCTCAGCTTTCACATCAATAAAGTAGCTTCCAGCATTTCTTCCGAAGTTGTGGCCAAATACACTTGTGACTCTTAGAGTTCCATGAAGAAAACCAATTTTATTAAATTCTAAAGTTATTAAACTGGATACTCTTATTTCTAGTTGTTTACTACCTCTTTGTAAAAATGGATCTTTCCCCTTCATCGTTTCCACATCAATTTTCATACACCATTTGGTACAACAGAACATTTTAGCAAATCAATGAAGGGAATACAGTACTAATTTAAAGCACAGGAAAAAGTACTAAATGTATGTTTATCACTAACAGTCTTTCACTACATCTTTGTTTTGAGTTGAACAGTGTTATTGAAAGTGTACACCATAATTAATGATGCTTTAATAGGGAAATAATTACTTCTACAAAACCTGAATCTTTTTATCATGAATGCTCATTAACAAGAAAGTAACCCTGAATATACACATAGTGCTTGCCTTTGGAATATTTATCAAGAATGTTTTCAGTATAAAATACTCCATATTTCTTCATATCTTGTTTTTACTTTCAGGTGCACAGTTTGAAATACACTGTTTCTATTTCTCATTGTATGTACTACTGAAATACCTCATGACTTTTACTCAAAATTGCCTCCATTTGAAGTGCAAGCTTAAAATGTGATTTCTGGTTACGTTTGATATGTTCCTAATGCCACATCTCTTAAATTCTAGATGCAAAGGAATGAACTGGCACGACATATGCAGGAGTTCACTCAGGTTCACATGAGAATGATGGCTCAGAGTTTTCAAAATATCAGTGTCACTGCTACAAATCCTGTACCCTTCATCAATGGCCTACCCTTTGAGCCTGCCCTCTTCTCACACGTGTCACGTGCCACATACGATTGTAATCCAGAAGTTGAAAACTTCAAAGAAACTATTCAGCAGTTGGAAGGTCGTCTGGTAAGACAAGATCACCAAATCAGGGAACTCATTGCTAAAATGGAGACTCAGAACACTCACATGGCAGAACTCAAACGTACTATCCGAAGTTTGGAGGAAAAGATCACTGAAATGGAGGCCCAGCAATGTAATGGTATTTATATCTGGAAGATTGAGAACTTCAGCGGACTTCAGAAAGCCCAGGAAGAAGAGCGACCTGTTGTGATACACAGTCCTGGCTTCTATACTGGAAAGCCTGGGTACAAGCTGTGTTTGCGCCTGCATATCCAATTACCGAATGCTCAGCGCTGTGCTAATTTTATATCTCTGTTTGTCCACACTATGCAAGGAGAATATGACAGCCATCTGCCATGGCCTTTCCAAGGCACGATACGACTTTCTATTTTGGATCAATCAGAAGGCCCAGAAAGGCAGAATCATGAAGAAGTAATGGAAGCCAAGCCAGAGTTACTGGCCTTCCAGAGACCGACAGTTCACCGCAATCCAAAAGGTTTTGGTTATGTGACTTTCATGCACCTGCAAAATTTGAAACAAAGAACCTTCATAAAGGATGATACACTTCTGGTGCGCTGTGAAGTTCTAACACGTCTAGATTTGAACAGTGTCCGCAGAGAAGGATTTCAGGCTCGCAGTACAGATGGACCTATGTAGCCTGTAAGTCTTATCCAGAGGAATGGAGCCACTAGTTGTGTTCTTCCACCACAGGTTATAAGAGTGCTTCATTGTAAATATAGGCTGCGTTTGTAAAAGATCATAGTTACCAACATAGTTGATCTTCACCTGAATGGAACTTTCTTGTTGCTGGTTTATTTTTTTCTGTATGAGGTCATGTATTTAAATATTTGGTATGGTTCTCTACAGGATTAAAGGGTGGGCTCAGTTCAGCGCACGCTGTGTCTCACCTAAAAAATCCACTGCGCAGGCTCGAAGGGTTAATGACCTTTCCCAAATCTTCACTCGCGAAGACTGGCCATTATTATTATGGTTCTCTATTAAAATAATAAGCTACTTTTGTAGCAAGCTAACTAAATGAAGTGTTGTTAACCAAAACTTAACTGCCTGAAGGAAAATCCTGTTGCAGAACCTGTACGTCTCTGGTAAAATGTAAGTCATGTTGAGAAGTCCTGTAAGTCTTTTCACCCTAGTGCCTCAGAATAGATACTGTAACAGGGAAATAGCTAAATTAATAAAGATGAGGAATTTTTTTGTTTGTTTTTTACAGAGCTTGGGAAAGTTGAGACAGTTTCTATATTGACTTATCTAGAATTTTGCGTTGGTTATGCTTTTCTTGAAATCTGAAGTCAAGACTTTGCTCACGTCACCTAGGGTTCAGGTATGCTTTGGCCCTTCCCTTCTTTGGAGTTAGCTTCAGGAAGTGGCATGTTGATGTACAGTTGATGTTAGTATTTCCAAAAGACGTGTGGTAGTGTTGTGGAGAAGGCTAAACCACTATGAGCTGAGTTCACTGAAGAAATATTTGTAATATGGTCTGAAAGTGCCTCCCTAATTCTCTTTACTTGGACAAATCTTTCTGTAAGTATGTGCTCTAGGCCCAGAGTGTCAATCACAATTGACAAGAGATATAAAAGTTTAGCATTTGAATGAAATACCTTTGTGCTGATGTACCCCCTGCTGAACATTTTTCAGCTTATGAGTGGATACATGAGCAAAGGGATGTACTAACTATATAGGGTGATGCAGGATGTGTTTTGCTGTTGTTGAAACCTGAATTTGTACCAAAGCTGAACTTGTGACCTGCTTCTATTCGACTAATCTCTTGGTGTTGTGCATGACATATGACCTATGTCACCTCCTATGAATTCTCAGTGGGCTGCTGGCCATATCAACATCCAACTGTTGTGGGTATTTCCTGTCCCTTTAAACAATAGAAGCTGGGCCACTCTCAGCAATTTGGAGAGGAAGGAAAGCCTGCTAGTTCAACAGTGTGAGGAAAAATTGCAGTCCTGTTTGCTCTTAGGAAGAAAATCTGGCTTCCATAGTTACTCATTTATCAAACACTAGATTCACTATGTCAGGGATTCATGAGCTTACTAATGTTGCGTGTATTATTATTTTCTGTACTGACTGTATGCCACATAAATGTTAGTTTTGACCAGTCAAAGCTGAGTAGTTCAATTTCACTGGTGCTAAAAGTTTTAACTTATCATGGTGCTGATGAAGTTCTGAATCTTGTCTTTAAAGGAGGGAAGAAAAAAGTTTTGTTCACCCCATAACCTAAACAGATATTCTGATACAGAAGAAAGAACTAAATGATACATGAGCATATGTATATTATTTATCCATGCTAGTGAAGCAACCTAAAGACTGCCACTTAAAAAATAGTAAAGAGTATTCCAGCTATTTGGCCTCATCAAAGCAATACCATGAGTATCATCAGTGGGGAAAGGGCATATGCTTAATACATACACATAGATACAAGAGTAAAGAAAGACTACTGTAGCATATTCATTTGGGAGGATACTCTGCCTGACTACATGAGATGTAAAAGTTCCTGGACCCAAGCTACCACATTCATCATATCCAGATGAGTAAAACTTCTTCTGGAGATAGAACCTATTAGATGAGGGATTGTGTTCAATGGAGTGTTGTCACTGCTGAAACATGAACTTCCTGGCTAATGGTAAATGCAGTTGGTCATTGACAACTTCAGTGTATTCTCTGTGATTAGGGGAGGGGTGAGCATATATTACTCAAAATAGGAAAAGATCCTTTCTTTAAAACTGTGGGCTTAAGCTTCTTAAATAGTCTTGATGATGAATAGCCTCATTCTATTAGCTTTATTGTTTCAGTGCCTTCAGTTAGAGAATGTCCAGTTAAACCATTCTTAACCAAGAGCTGTTAATGTACATAGCAGTGCACAGACCCACTGTATACAGAAGGTGCTGTACACTAGTTCTCTATTTTCAAGCTATGTTAGTTATTTTTTTCAAGATGCTCAAAAACTGCCATTCTCTCCTTTTTTCCGCCCTTCTCTTTTTTTCGAGGGGTGGGGGGCAGTCAGAAGGAACACTTGTAATTAGAGAGCTTCTTCCTGCCCCAGGTCCTTTCTCAGCCCTAGTGGTAATAATAAAAATATCTTTGCTCTGTGTTCACATTGGTTATACCCAAGACCCACTAAGTGCGTTAACCCTTCCTTTGCTTTTGAAGATTTGCGTTCTGAATGGAATTTTTACTTTGAGCCATATCTGCGAGATCGGATGTACTTTGCCTCTGAGGAGGAAACTCAGTTTGGTGGCAGAGTTTTAAGTGATTCAGGTTAATACAATAGCACAAGCCAATAGGGAATAGAAGGCTACTGCATGTATAGTACTGCATCGGCCGCAGTAATATGAATGCTTTATTCACTGCTGCTATTCTACTGGTTTTGTATTTTTATATTACCCACTAGAACTCTGAGTGATGTCAAATTACTGTAATGACAAGAGTTTTACATGAGAGACTTTCAGTGCTAATTTGCTAAGTATCAGTTAGATCTTATTGTCATAAAAACACCTTGTAAATATTAATGAAATATTTATTCATAATATTCATGTACTTGCTCCATTTTCCTCTTTCCCCTTTCTCCAAATCTCATCTTTTGAGAACTCATTTTACCATGGTAGATTGAGGTACAATTGCTAGAACTGTTTAAATGGAAGCAGAAAGGTATGCAGCATTGAGAGTTGTCTCTAAAACAAAACCAAAGAAGAATGGGAATTTAACCCATTTCCTGTGTAATTCATTCAGCAATGGAGTTCTTTAGTTCTGTAACTCCAGCATCACTGGATCTCAAGGTGATTTAAAAAGTGGCTTAGCTTCTTTTCCAAATTTCTGTTGTCTTTAATGTGTCCTGAGTCACCCACTTAATATGTGTATTTGCAAAGCTGCTATGGCACAAATTTACCGGTGATAATATATTACAAATATGTTATCTTTTTGCCTCTGAATGTCTTCACCTGCAGGGCAGGGAAAATTATTTTACTAAAAATAATATGTGTGATGTATATGTGGGAGCTCAGATAATGTGAGATGTATAGACTTGTTTTTTAAGTGGTCTCATGATATGTCTGGTCATGTTTGCTATCAATGAATTAAACTTGTTGATGAAATCAGAGATGGTGACAGAATAAATACATTTATGATGGATTTTAAAGATTATTCTGGGTTCAATGTTAAAGGTTTATATTGGTTTGTGTTTGAACAAAAGGAAAGCACTTCTATTCCCTTTGATGTATTGATCAATAATTTAATATATTTTGTAGTAGTGCACAGCAATATTTCTGACAGAACTTTAAAAAATAAACTAAGTAAACTGTGCACTGCATGTTGCATCTTTATTTGTATGGAGGGCTATTCAAAAAGTTTCACTGATACACGACCTCTGTGGTAGTTTCTCTGTCTTGTGGGTTTCAGGTTGGCTGTTTTTTAATCCAGGAGACCATGTATCATATAGCACCAAGAAGGCAACAAATATTTCAAGATAAAAACTTCTGGCATTTATAACGGGCATGGATAATTCAATACTAGAAGATATAGCTCATGTAGTTGATAATAAACTAAATGTTCTCATGATCATCCTGTAATTTAAGAAATCTGAAAAAAATTGCACACTGTCACCTCGATGGCCACATCTGCTTGCTTGTTATATTTGTGACAAAGGTAACTATGGGTTGAAGCTTTGTTGCAAGATACTCAGAGCAGAAACCAAAGGGAGTTCCTCTCTGACAAGTGCTTCATTGCGATCTGCTGATTTATCTCAACCAGAAACATTCTGGATCTGTTTTTTAACAGCATCTGCAGGAAGGGATATTCCAAACTTTCAAATTCTGAGTAACCTTAATGGTATTTATAGACATAATATCTAATGCACTGCGGTTAATGTCAAGTTAATTATGACTTTATCTTTCATCCAGGTTGGTCCTAATATCTTCCATGAATAATGGATAGGAAAGTATGGTCAGCTACCAGTTATTTGTTTCGTTAATACATTTTATTGTTTAATATTTTGAGGGCACTAAAATCTTCTTTTGATGAGATGAAGTAATAATGACGTGTTTTTAAGCAGGAAAACTAGCTGTTTGCAGATGCACCAGTGAATGGAAAGTCCACATGAAGAAACAGAAGATGCCAGCAATATGAAAGTATGTTCACACCTGTGTAAATACAAATATCTGTGTACCTGTACATTTCTGAAAAAAAAAAAAGGCTAAGCTAGATGTGGACCAGGATATTTTGACTGAATATTTTATTGGACAAATACCAGTTCATTGCAGTGACTTCACAAGAAGAATGTGTTTGTTTTACTTAAATCCTTACTAGTGCCAAACCAGTTGCTCTGCTGCCTTGCTCATCCCCAAAAAGCACTAGCCCAACACTAAAGGCTGTTCCATCTGGAAAGAGAAAACTCCCTGTGCCATTCCTTCCTATATTATCCTGGGTAAGTACATGAGTACACACAGTGCTAGACTTCAGCTGTTATATGCTGTGTTTCTCGCTTAGAAGCTGTGACTATTTAGCCTGTTCCAAATCAGCATTTACAGAAGTCCACAAAACTTAGTAAATTAGCCCTGAGTGTGCTCTTAGCATATACAATAATTACGAGGCAATAGAATGGGAGGTTAATGGGCCAAAAATGGTGAGTAGGGAATCTAGACTTGTCTGGATGAAATGAGTAAGATGGCTGATGAATTCTGCCTGTTAGTCATCCTTGATTAAAAAAAAAAGCCAAAGAAACCCAAACCCACACTCATGCCACTCAGATAGGAAATTGTTATGCTGGCAAAAAAAAATTATCAAAGGAAACACTTCAGTGTCACAACTGTCTCACCCTCACCATTTGCCCACCACTGGGTCTTTGTCTGTTCCATCCGAAAGGAGCAGCTTGACCACGCTGGACTGTGTGGACCCTGGTGCTGCCACCACCCTTACAGGATCTGACAGTCTTAGTGACCTGAAATACCAAATACTGGGATCTGTGGCCTTCAGGTCTTTTTCCTTTACTGGTGTTAAGTTTTTTTATAATTAAACCTAACCTCCTTGATAAGTATATATGTCTCTGAGCATATAGGCAGCTATATGCTTAAGTTATTTTAAGTTGCTTAAAGCTTGTCAGGGCTCAGGATATGTGAAGAGTTGGTGTTAGTTCTGCAGTCTTTTCTAGTTTGCAAACTGCAAAAAAAAGCTAACCCACAAACAGAACTGTCCTTGTTCTCCCATCTTTTCTTTTTTTTCATTTCCTCTTGCGTGCAAGGAAGCAGAAAGATTCTGTAGTAGTAGTAGTCATATCTTGAGTCCCTCCTCACTCCTGTTTTATCCCAAGCAGAACTGTTGCCACCACTTCTCATCCCTTCTAAAAGACTGCAATTTTCTCCGTTTAAAAAAAAAAAAAGTTGTAAAAATTAATTTACCTTGCTATTGTGTTCTGAAGGGGTGGCAGATAAAGACTGAGCTACAGCATCATGAAGATAATCTTTCTGCTAAAATCCTGGGACCCTACTTCACTGTCTAGTCTTTCAGTGATCATGTTCTTTGAACCCCCTTGTTCTGCAGAAACAACCATTTGGGTTGTGCAGCTCTGAAAGGCTCATTTTGATTGGGGGTTTTCCTCTTGAATGGAGTAGGAAAATTCCTAGACTGTGTGAGAGGAGGAGATTGTGCAACAGGAAAATAATTTCCTTGTTAGCTGCAGTCCCAGCCTCGACCAGTGAGCCTCCTTTTCCTTTTGGTTTGTGCTCTGACTGGTCTCTGTGGCCCAACAGCCCATGAGTGTTCCTGAGTTTAGTGATTTCACCCTGCTCCTTTGTCCCAGTCAGGTCTTTGTTGCCTCCTGGATCTAGCTGCTCTCCCACCAACTGCAGATATTTATTCCAGCTGGTGCATTGCCCCTCTCAGCCAGTCACCCAGTGATGAAGGAGGAGAAAAGCCCTGGTCTATTCATGGTCCTGAAGATCCTAGCTGATACCAGCAGGTTTGACTTAACTCGGGCAGACCCAACAGGTGCTAGCCTAGGGAAAAATGGATTCATAGACCAATACCTATGTTTTCTGGTGCCTTTTGTCCAGAAGACTTACCCCACTAAACAGTGAAGGGGACAAGGCATAAACAGAGCAGTGTTTTAGCAGTTGGGTATTGACAATTTTGGAAAAAAAGCCTGTCCTGCATTCTCTTAGCTGATTAGAAGCAGAGGTGATAGCTTGCTAAAAACTCTGTGATAAGCTGTCCAAAAATATGAGTTTTCAGTTTCTTAGCCCTCCCAGACACAACCTGATTTCCATGAAACAGCTGATTATTGACACACTAGAGAAAAAAGAAAAAAAAAGGAAAAAAAAAAAAAAGACAAGGCAACAGTACAAATCTTTCCTTGTCTCACCTGTCCTGCAGAGTCCTTACACCTCTGCTACAGCCCTGCATTGATAACATATTGGTTTTCCCCTCTGTCTTCAGCAGCAGATACTCCTCTCTCTCACTGCTCACTCAGCAGCAGGGTGTCGGGTGAAGGTGTCATGTGAAGTCTATGAGTCTGACTTTTTAAGTCCTACTACAGTATGCTTGAGTTAGCATTTTTATTTCCATTTTGGTATTCATGTATGCATGCACAGACTTGTTTCTCTCCAAGATTTAACTTTGTTTCTGTCGCTGCCTTTCATAAAGTGGTGATTTCAGCCAGGTATGAACTTGGGCTTTGCTAACAGGGTGTTAAGGAGCCGTGGTGCTGCCAAGGAAAGTGACACATACAAGTTTTCCTAGTTTCAGTATCACACCCAGGTGTGATAAACTTCACACAGTGTGGAGTTTAGACTTGCCTAAGCAGGTGCGTCCAGTGTGATTCACCTCCTAGAAACAAGTCCTTCAGCTTGAGTTTCTTCATGCCAAAGGCCTTTATGTAGGCATGTGCCTGTACTTATCCTTCTAGCTAAAAGGCGGGGAAAGAATCAGTATTTTAAATTCAATTCAGTGATCTGTATGGAGTGTGGATTTGGATCTTCTGGGAATGGAAGGGGTTAGGCTTTAAATGGGTAGAAAACATAGTGATCCTGAAAGGTAAGTGAGTACTGTTGGGAAAAGGAAGGTCAGACCACCAAACACCATGACCAAACAATTAGATAGTGGGACAGTGATGAATGCCCACTGTGGATTTCTTGTTTCCTTGTCCACTGTTTTCACCAGTGGAAAACAGGTTGTGAATGCAAAAGAGCCATATTTTAATCTCTGCCTCTTTCTGACTCCTATATATTCTCAGTCCAGCTGTAATAGTCTCAGATAAATATAATGATAAACTCAATTAAAAAATTATATCATGTATATAAAAATATTTTTAAATAGTAATATAGTATTTATTTACTGTATTAAGTATATACAAATGTAATTATAAATAGATCATATATAATACACTATCTCTATAAAAGTAAAAATAATAAAAATTGTAAGCTTTAATAAAGATAGTGCCAGTCTAGTCCAACTGTCCCCAGGTTTTTGAGACAGAACTGTGGATCCAACAGCTTCACAAGTCCTTACCAAAATGAGAAAGAGGGTAAAAGCAAGGGTAAGCAATTTCATTACAGAATTGTAGTTCCTCGTGGTTCCTTCAAGCTGCATCTCCAATACTGTGTTCAGTTTTGCGCCCCTCACAGCAAGAAAGACATTGGGGTGCTGGATGTGTCCAGAGAAGAGCAACGATGCTAGTGAAGGGTCTGAAGCACAAGTCTTATAAGGAGCAGCTGAGGGAACTGGAGTTGTTTAGCCTGGAGAAAAGGAGTCTCAGGGGGGACCTCATTGCTCTCTACAACTACCTGGAAGGAGGTTGTAACAAGGTGGGGGTCAGTTTCTTCTCCCAGGTAACAAGTGACAGGATGAGAGGAAATGGCCTCAAGTTGCACCAGGGGAGGTTTAGATTAGATATTAGGAAAAATTTCTTCACTGAAAGGATGATCAGGCATTGGAACAGGCTGCCCAGGGAAGTGGTGGAGTCACCACTCCTAGCAGTGTTCAAAAATGTGTAGATGAGGTACTTGGGAACATGGTTTAGTAGTGGATTTGGTAGTTCTGGGTTAAGGGTTGGACTTTATGATCTTAGAGGTCTTTTCTGACCTTAGTGATTCTATGAATCTATACATGGAATTTTTGTTTTGGTCTTAGTCTTTTGCTCTTTGGGGCCCATCATGGCAAATCTTTATTTTCAGCTGAGACCTTCCATACCAGTCTACGTTAGCTCACTGTGTTACTCCACATCTGCTGTGGGTGCAATACCATGTGCCAGGCTTTCATCACATGCTGTTTTCCTGCCTCTCCTTCAAGCTGGCACCCACTTTCCACAGAAAAACCCATGCATTTTCTTCCCACCTTTTTCAACAATTAGTGCTGTTTTTGTCTGGGGGAAAAAAAGCACAAACTCAAGCTGTGTTCCTGTCGCTCTTGATCCATCAGAAAGGCTATTGTGGATGCACTTTCACACTTATATTGTTAACCCCAGAGCACTCAGCAACATACAAATGCACAAAACCTATTCTTTTCCCAAGCCTTTGGTCTCCTTTTACACACAAATCTGTGTCTTGGGAGATGGTGTGTTTGTGTGTGTTTATTTGCCCGGACTTTCAGTTGATGACTTTATTAATTCATTTGCTTGTCCAGTTTCCCAGACACCATTTCTCAGACCAGGACCCCAGTGTCACTGTTCATCGATGAGTGATAGTAAGTAGCACAGAAAGGAGTGTCTTTGAAGAAGCAATTCTGATACAAAGCAAGATAGACACAGGATGGGTTTTTTTCCCATTTGCATTGTGACCATTAACACTTAGAGCAGTCTATGCCTGTTGTTACACTATTGATTGACCTTCAGATATGCAAATGGATCTGCTACTGTTCACTTAACCATCCTATTCACTTGCTTCCCTTCACATTCATGAGGTAAACTTGTATCCAGCTGCAGGCTGAATCTTTGACAGGTCAATGGGTAAATTTGCCCCATAACAGAGTTCCCTGCTGTTTAGTGACCTAAACAATTGTCTTCGTCCATCCAAGGCTTTAGCAGTATGTTTCTCATGGGCTGTTTTCTAACAGAGCTGCCATTTTTGGTATCTGTTATCTGTGTATGAAGAAAAAGAAAATTCCAGCCTTAATGGCAAGACCACATTAGTCTCACTTCCACCCTTCACTACTGCCTGATAGGAGACAGGCTGAAGTGATATACTGCTGAAGTGATATACTGAGTATGGCCATGACTGTTTCTAACCCGAAAGCTTCATCTCCTGTGAACACACCTTGCTTTCCCCACAGGCTGTGCCAGGGGCTGCTTGTGATCCTAAGCACTTGGAGCCCTTTCAGGCTTGGCCCATGGGTTCTGCTCTACTCTTCCCAAAACCACATTTTCTGCGTTAATACCCTGTTACAACCTCTCTAGCACTAAGAAAATTAGCCTTCAGAGCCACTTTGCACCTCTACGCATGGCCCAGGCTGGGCACAGCTCCTGAGCTGGATGCACCACATCACACCAATGTGCACACAGCGGACACAGGAGGTGGGAGGTGCCCACTGTCCCAGACACAGCCGAGGGAAAGGGGGGGCTGGCTTGTAAATAGGGTAAGAGACAGGGAAGTGGCAAAGGACAAATTTGCTTTCCTCTTAGACTCTCAAAAGCCCGTTTGAGGCTCTCCCACTAAGGCCAACCCCAGACAAGCAATATAGGAACAATACATCTGCAAAGTGAAAATATTCACTCCCTCAAAGGCCTAATTCTGCTCTGCTAGTCTCTCCACAGCCTCTACAAACAACAATATCTGCCACTGAACACACACTCACTTTTTATTTCATAGAGAGATGATCCTTTATAGCCACTGCCAATCCAGAGGAGGGGTGGAGAGAGGACTGCTGCTGCCCCTTGAAGACATCACTGGCTCTGCAAGTCAATCAGCTAATCATGACAATTAGTCAGGAAAAAAAATGAGAAGGTGGGAAGGGTACAGGTCTGGAACAATTTCCTCTCTACACTGGAAACCCCAAGCAAAGAGGACATATGGATGCAGACAAACAGTGGATTAGATTAAACATTGGGTAAAGTCAAAGAAATAAGCTTTTGAAAATGGGCTTTTTTGTTCATTTGCCTGACAAGTGTGGGTGTCTTGTTCACAGTAGCTTATACATTTTAATAAGCTAGGAGGAAGCTTATGGCAAATTCTCTCAGATCTCATTTACTTCAGCAGTTACTTTGTTTTCAGTGAGCAGGACTTCTAAAGACTAAGGGACACTCTTTGATGGCAATGACTAGATGGCGGTAGCCACATTTTGCTGCAGTTGTTAAAGAAACTTTCCTGTCCAACCATCCAGGAGCCACTCTGGCAGTCACACTCCCACCACTTGATTTGGGACTGAAGCCCCTTCGCATCAGGTGGCTCCAGTGACCCAGTGGGCGCCCCACTTGACTTCACACACACACCACACTCACACAGTCAGACTGGGTTTCCTTACTGGTTCCACTCTGTGTCTCAGACATCTCATTCTTTAAAACAATTTAATTATGGTGCAATAACAAAATAACAGCTCGTGCCTCTGAGGAGGGATCCAGCTCAGGCTTTTGTGAAGGGTCTTCAGTCCCAGCTCAGGTGGTGAGAGTGTGACTCCCAGAGTGGCTCCTGGATAGCTGGACAGAAGTTTTCTTAACACAGTGCTGTTGAGGCTGAGCTATCGTGTTTAACCAGAACTATGGCTGCAGTGGGCAGCATGTCTCCAATCTGCCGCAGGGCTCTCGGGGAAGAAAGTTGTCTAACATTTCAGAGGCAGAAGAGAGACTGATGAGATCCAGTGACAGTTTGAATAGAGGAGCTCAGAGCAGCTCCATCTGCACTGCCAAATGCAGTGCTGCTCAGCCACCTCTATCTTCTGAAAAAAAAACAGGATGGGGGAAAACCACAAGAAATTCCCTCCCCTCTCCCCTCCCCAGCACTCACTCAAACGTATAATGGACAGTGGTTCTGAATCCTCGATGTTCAAAGTCCCAAAATGCACACCAGAATTCCCCTCTCATTCCCACCATGGGGGGTGAAGGGAAAGAGAAATTATTAAAACAGGGTGTTTCTTCTAAATATAGTGCATATGCTGCTTAAGGGGGAATTTTCACATGTACCATCACTTCCCTCCTGCAGAACAGCCTCTCTCATCTCTTATATCCAACTACACAGTAAATACATAATCCATTGGCCTGGGATGCATGTGGACAAAGACAGTGGGTTTAGCATAGTCATAATGAAGCTGTCCCTTAAAGATAGTTATGTAGGAGACAAGGCTGAACTTGTTTCTGCTCCAAGAACCATTGATAACTTTGTCAATAAGCATTTAGTGTGAAATGGATTAAAAACCCACAGTGGAGAAGAGGGCTGGCTTACCAGTAATGGGTGTAAATCAGTCTTGGAGGTCTACAGGGTAGGTAATTTATGGCACAGATTCTATGGTTTCTCACTGGTATTTAACATACATAAATTCTGTCACTTTCTAGGTAGTCCTGTTGCAGTACTAAATTGAATCTGAGCATCTTGTAACTGGTCTGTCTGCTCTTTGAGAAGCCCAAGCAATTCTCACAGAACTAATTCTTTCAGGTTAAAAAAAAAAAAATTCTATTATTTTAGCAACTGCAAAAACTCCTGTACGTGAGCCAGTGCAGTTGACTTCATAAATTCCGAGGTCAGAAAGAATGGCTCTGTGACTTCAATCTATTTTCCAGTGTAACAGAAGTTGTTACTGTACAGTCTGTAATAATTATGCCACAAGAATTACAAACTAGCTCTTGGCATAAGTGGGAGTTAGCTTTGAAGCCTAATGACAGGCACTTGAAACAGCAAGTCCCTAAATATTGCTGCAATTTATAGCTACTACAGATCTGCTCTGTACCATTGTAGGTGCTTAGGGTAGGTGAGACCCTTGTCTTTGGGTTTACTTGTGAGTTTTTGGAGATTTTTTAAAGGAATTTTCTTTCCTTTTTCTCATTGAAAAGTTTGATGATCAAGCTATAATTAAGCCTCTACCCTACCTTCTATTATACCAATTATTTGGGTAAAGATTAATCTAGTCAGCTATTTCCTTTAACTCCATATATGTCTTCTTCATTGCTGTCTCCCATACATTCTTCCATACAGGTGAGTCTCCTACACACAAACCCATATTTGTTGCCCAGAGAGAGTGTCGGCCAGACACAGCCAGCAACTACTGATGAATAATGACAATTTTCAGTTCATTTATTTCTGCACTGGAATTGTTACTTCTTTTCATAATTTGGGTTGGAGAAATGCACCCAAACTATTCATACATCTCTGCTGCCACTCCTTGTGTACTTAGGACAGCTTTCACAAAAGTTGGAGAAATGCTTGGGGCAGGATTTGTCCCTTGGAAGGGATGAGCTTACACACAGGGGAGAGGTAAACTGGCACAACAATTATACAGCACTTGATCTTCCAGATGGAAATAATGGTTGGATGTAACTAACAAGGGTACTGCAAGTATCTTCAAGTGCAAGTAATGAATAAAGGGCCAATTCTTAGGTGCAACATGGCAGCTATATTACAGCATGGAATTTTGAGCACCATACTGATGAGAATGTGCTGTACCTTTGCTGCTAAGTTGCTTTAACAGCTGGCATTTCTGTTTTAAAGCTTTTGTTTATGTAGTTGAGTGCTTGGTGCCCTTACCTGGAGCTGTTGGGATAGCAAGGTGAAGACAAAGCACTCTTCAAATGTGTGGAAAAGTGAGAATATCCCATTTAACCTGTTGCTGTGCTACCAGATCCGCTTTCCACGCTTGAAACATGAATAGGATGACTAATTACCTCCCCTTTGCTCAGGGAAATACCAAATACCCCACTCTTCCCACTTTTAACTGAGGAAATTTTGCAGCAACTTTCCTATGGAGCATGTTGACTGTGGGCTGAATTTCCAGCTCATGTACCCCTAGGAAACTCCCTGGGCACTGTGGGGCATCTGTACCAGGGTAGGTCTTGCCTCCTCACCTGCTTTCCCGAGTGGGAAGCGGTGCTGGCTCTGCAGAGGCCTGTTCCAGGTGGGGAAGGGGGTGGCCAGGGAATACAGCCAGACTGGCCTCTTCTGGGAGTTTTGACGCCTAGTTTGTGGCTTCTTATAATGCTTACATTTCTTATAGGAGTAGGTGGTTTACCACAAAGGACAAAGAGGATGGGTTTTCCCAGCCTCCTCCACAGCCCCTTGAAGACATGTCACTGACCAAACTGCATGGGAGATTGGCAGAGCTATGGAGAGGGCTCTGTGAGGAGGGGCCCCGGCCTCATGGATGGGTAGGTGTCTGCTACATTTAAATCACTGGATAAAACACAATCGCTTGCTTCTGCAATTTTCACAGCTGAAGAGATCTTTATCTGCCTCCAGATTCAGTTGAGAATGAGAAGAGATACTCGCTTTCACTTGTATTGCCCCTATTCTTAAAAACCACCCTTCTTCAGCCTTTTCTGAATATGAGAAAGACTCATCAAGAGTGGGAGTTTGAGCGTCATGAAGGCCCTGCCTGCAGCCCTGTGCACTGGCAGCATTTTTTGTTCTTACCACAGAGCTTTCAATTCTGGTTCTGGCAACTCGGTGCAAGTCAGTGTCATCAGCTCTGGCTGAGTTTCTACACTGCTCCCCTTACTGTCACTGGAACACCCCACACACACAGTACAGTGTGTGTGCCAGGCCCAGGAGTCCTGCTGCTGGTATGGAGAAGAGTCCAGGCTGGGAAGGAACAGGGAATCCAGTAAGGGAAACCTGCTACTCCAAGGCTACAGCACGATTAAGAAGTTCATATAAGTAAGCACTCTATAAATACCACGATTTGTCTCTCACTAGACCCTCAGTTTCTCCTCTCTGGGACACACAGGCTGCCTGCAAGAGCCAAACATTTTTAGTCTGTTGACTCAGTTATAAGTGCCAAAAGGCCATTCCTTCCAGGTGAACCCATTGCCGTATGGACTTAAAAAGAAAGGGCAATACCCTACCTCAGCATCAGTTCAAACACTGCAGTGTTCCCCCTGCTGCCATCAGTGACAGCATGAAGATCTACTGCATTTCTTCTGATTGAAACAAACAAACAAAAAAATAAACCAAGTTTGCTGCTGACCTAACCAGGGACTGAAGAAGCTCTACTTGCTGGCAATAAAAACATACTGCTTGCCTATGGGGAATGTCCGGAAAAAGGCAAGTTGTACTAAGAATAGCTTTCTGCTGAGGTCCCCCTCTGTAAGCTTATGACAGAATTGTATGGACAGAGAGAATTAATCGCTTACTTTAAGGAGACTGAGTAAAAAGAGAAGATAGACTCGGTCTTGATGAGAAGTGACTTACTCTAGGTAATTATCAAGGTAGAAGATAACAGACTTCAAGAGGTGGTGAGAGAAACCCCTTCTTCCCATTCTGACAGTATTTCCAGGAGGTTTTCTCAAGTTGGTTACCATAAAAGTAGAAAAGACCTGCCCTGTGGCCCTGGCTGTGTGACACAGTGAGCAAAGTGCAACCCCAAACCAGACCCCTGTATCTAAAATGCAAGTGTTTCTCATGCCACAGCTCTGACCAAGGGACTGTGTTAGCTTTTTGCTTCCAAGGGACTGAGAGCTTCCTCAATGGAGAGCAGACACTCAGTGCTTCAGTTGCAGCCTCATGCTACCATCATGGTAGCTGCAGGGCACAGCTTTCAAACCACTTCCAGGTTCACCCAGTTTACCTGTAAGAGGTCTGCATTTGCAGAGGCTTGTGCAATCTCATGTGGCTGTAAAAGTGGTACTTATGGCCATGTACTTGGTGTGGTTTACAGAACAGGTTTTGTTTATTTCAGCTTACAAAGTAAAGCCACCAGCTTTAATTCTGCCTAAAAAACAAAACAGCTGGGGAAGTGCATGATTCAGAGGGTCTGGTGCAAATTTTTGCAAAGTAACAGAGACAAAACCAATATAATTCAAATTATACATATGTGTAAAATTAAAGAAATTCAAGTTAAAATCAGGACTAACTCCTATTAGCCCTAGAGATGATCCAACAATATGTCAGGAAATAAATAAATCATTCTAATCAGCATAAAAGAGGGCACTGCTCACAAATCTGAATGTTTTGGGTATTTACAAAAGTCAAATGGAGAGAGGAGAAACATAAAGAAGAAAAGCCTTCGTAAGAGTGAATTGAAATGCTGCAGGGTGATCACTTCTCCACATGCCTCAATGCTACTAAGAAAAGGCTTTAAATCACTGCAAGGGGCAAAAGAAATTACTTTTGAGCAGGATGCCTTCATTTGCCCCACGCTGGAGGGACTGTGCCAAGGTGAGACCAGCATGGTCTACCAGGTTTGGCTGTTGGCACAGAGGTTCTGAAGGTTCGCCACAGTCCATGGCCACCCTGGGGCAGAAGACAACAAATAAGTTGGCCTGGTCAGTCAGTCTAATTTATGAATAGGAGAGTAATTTATCCTATAATCCATCTGAAGGGAAGATTGCTTAAAGCCACATCTTCCTGTGGCTTAAAGCCGCATTCCATGGGACTGTGCATGCTCTGAGGAGGAGGCAGCCAGCATAACTCAAGCTCTGTTCTTCAACATGTAAGCACAGCTGGTGATCAAAACATTTAGTATTTTCACACAAAGGCCAATTAGGGTGCCTAGCAAGGAAAAGTAGGCCCTTTCAATATCTCTTTCAACATTTGCAAGCTACAGTAGAAAAAGCAACAACCTCATTTATAAAGATGTTGTGGCTTGTGCTCATAGCTGGTATTTCAGGTGCTTTGTTGCCAGATAATAACACTAGTCTGCTTTCTTTTTGCTGCACATGCTACTAAGGCCAAGTCCTGACAGGTCGGCACTGTACTTTCAGTGCAGCCAGTGGAGCAGAAATGTTTAGTGCCCAAGAGAAGCAGGGCAAACTCTGTAGTTAATGCCATAGCAAAAAAAGTCCTGAAGGCTCATCTTAACCTTCTGTTTCCTTGTCAAGACCTATTTATTTACAGATTAAAGTGGTAATTTTGTTATGTCCACATTTTTAATGGAATTTGACATTTAAGGCAGCATTTCAGTTCACCTTCAAGTCTGTAATTACACTTGCAAATCTGCTTAGCAAGACGTCGGCAGAGTATCCCAAGGGACAGCTTGAACAGATTGATTCTGTTCCCATAGAAGCAGCATTTGAGTACCAAGTGATGCAACAAAGCAGACACTGCGGACTGCAGTGCCTGCCACAGACACTCGCAAACTGGACCATTCCTAATCTTCAAAATAAAAACAAAACCAAGGACTGCAAAGAGCACTCACTTTATCTTAAAAGCAATACTGCACTGAGTCAGATACCACTGGAGGTCAGGAGCACTTCATGAATACACCACTGAGACAGGACTCCTTTCTACACCCCTTTGGTTATCTTTGGTCTCATGAAATCTGCAAGTGCTAGAATTACCAGGGTAGCCCCAAGGATGAAATCCTGTTCATCACCTCCTGGTCTAGCATCACGATGGCCCAGTGCTGAGAAGCACCTCTATGTCTCTTGCACAAATGCAAACTCTGCCCAGCATCTTCTTCCCAAAGGAATCCATTTAGTTGTCTCTTTTCATTGTAGCCCTATCACCACAGAAATTTTGAGACCAAATTGATGCCAAATGCCAGGATGCTCAGGATTACATTTTACACTCAATTTACACACCCAGCCTTCCTTTGCGCAGTTTATACCACAACCCCCAAGATATGACTGGAACTAAACAAAGTACATATGAAGTACTCAGCTCAGACTCCATGTACACAGTTCTCTTCAGGTCTGGGAAAAAAAAGTAGGTCTGATTTGTTCCAATTTGGGCTTTTCTTCCATGCTCATGGGAGGCAAAGTGAAGGATCTCCCCTCACAAGCCACCTCAGCAGATCTTTCTGGAGGACTCAAATGGTTTCATCCCTGAGTTCAACTTTAAAAGAGAGAAATGCAGTCCTCAGCATTCACCGCACTAGCACCAGAACCAAAGAGAACATTTAGCACAGAGGTCTCTACTGCAGGAATGAAGAGCAAATAAGCAGCACAACACTGTGAAAGATGGAGAAAAGCAGAAAGAGGTCAATTTGTATCACACCAAAGAAACAGAAGGAAACCTGATGACAAAAGGTTTATACTAGTAGAGGGAGAAAGCTTACAGAAGGTAGACTGTGCTGTTAAACTGCAAAACCTTTGCAGCCCTCAGTGGTCATTTGGGAGCAGCCTGGTACCTCCATCAACAATGATCCTAGACTGGTAAAAAGTCAAATCTAGAGACCATTCTCAGACATAAGAACCCTTGAAGGCCATTTCAATGACATGAGAAAAATAAAAATTTTTCTTTTTTTTCCCAGCAAGGATGACACAACACTTTGTCCAGCTTAGTGCATACAGTTCTCCACTCTTCAGCAAGACTTTTTCTAGCTGACCGATGTGCAGTTCAGCTCTGCAGAATCTTGCCTACTTGCTGCTGCCACAACTCCCTCTGGCCCATCAGCGATACTGGGCTCACTGGAGCACTGCCTGTGGCTGAAACAAGTGGGCTGCAGGAGGAGGCACTTGTCAGTACTGTCTGATTCCTCTATGACCATTCCTGTGTGCATCATGGAGGCCATTGCCAGGAGCTGGATATCCGAGTGAGCATTTGCAACGGTGTGGCGACGAATGCTACCACATTTCTCCAGGTAAGCCTCTCCCTCCTGCTCTGTCAGTGGGGTCAGGGCCATCTCACTGGGCTGCCGGGTCGTTGCATGAGATGGATAATTCAGTACATCAGTCTTAGGACGGGATCTGGAGTACCGTCTCTCTGGAAGAGAAAAAGGAAGCAGGAATGGTCAATAGAGCACAGATGAAGCATTGCTCCAACTGCTAGGCTGGCCTCAGGGAACAGAAAGAATTCAGTGTGCAGCTGTAGTGTCCCACCTCCTTACCACTGGAAAACAGTCAGGTGCTCACTGGTTCATACTGCTGGGGATTTGGAAAGGAGATCTGCTTCTCCCCCAGTAAGGAGAGACCTCCTATCCTGCTATAAGGCAATGGTGCTGGTGCCTGTGAGAAAAGTGAGTCAAAAATCACAAGTGCAGCCAAGGGACTTTCTTGAGCATCCTGGTGATCTCCTTCCTTATCCAGGGATGAGGACTGAGTAGGAGCTCTCATGTGCAGGTTCACTAAAATGACTGACACTAAAGCGGCACAAGTCTCCAAAAAAAATGTTCAGAGAGGACTTGAGTTGCCATCCCTTCCTCTGAAAAATTTCTCTCAGGAGGTGCCATTAGCTGTTGTCAGTGTGAAAGTCCTGATGCTTACACTGCCTCTCCATCTGCCTAGGTAAAGGCCATTATCCCACTGTATTTTTCAAAGATCATGCAAGAAAAAGAAATTGTCATCCACCTTACAACATGTCTGGTTTAGGTGCTAGACACAGAAAACACCTAGCAGTTCCCAGGAGCAGTCCACAACAGCCTGGGGTAAGGGCACATGAGAGAAGAACAGCACTTGGGGAGCAGGGATAAGGCAGTGACACAGAATTGATGGGTATGGGGTGTATGATCTCCTCAGCAAATCATTAAGGGGAAATAATGCCTGGTTTAAAACTCAGACCCAAGGCACAGCCCCCAGCCCCGTATCATGAAGTGCTATTTCAATTCTGATACTGAAAACTTTTAGAAAGGCAGGGGTCAGACTTTGTGCCTTGGCTCACTCTCACTCTTCTAGCAGATTGAATCAGACAATATGAATCAGCCAGCACCTGTTGGCTTCCACTGCTCTGCAGCATTGCCATGTGATGTTAAACACCTCCTGTGGTCCATCTCCACAGCAGCTGATAAAGCTATTCCGTACCTGTCTCATTTCTCACCAATTTCACTGAAGTGCAGGGTCTCATTTCATAAACTCAGAAGGCTTTAAACCATATAAAAGGCTTCCACCAAGATTGGTGAGCATAAGAGAGAGAGTAACAAAATGCAAAGCAAAGCACTTATCACTGAGGTTATAAAAGAGTTTTGGAAGCTTGCATCAGGAACAAAAGCAGAAAACAAACTTAATATTGTTGCAGGGAGGCACGGGTGAGCAGCCAAAACTCCACCACTGGCAGCAGCCAAGCTACGACAACACTTCACCCTGCTACTGCCAGTAATACATTCATTCAAACTGGGTCATTTTTTGCTTAAGAGTATGCACAAATAATTTTTGAGGCTGGTTGCAATGCATATACTCTTTAGGTTTCATCTGCAGTTCAAGCCACAGCAAGCTGTAGTGTTGAAGGGCATTAGGACCCAACTCTTTCAACGAAAAAACATCCATAGATGATTTTTGTGCAAGAAAATTAAAATCCTTTCTGATGAGAACCAGGTGAAATTAGGCTAAACTCTGAATATTCATTTATTGCTTTACTTTACCCCCTCTAATTTCTTGACCACAAAAAACAGTCTCTTAAGAGAGTTGTCATGCATAGTTTAACCAGACATTTTATTTCTATTTTGATGCCTTATGACAAGGAATATAAACTTGGAAGCAAACTCAAATCAGCAGTGATGTTAGGCTTAATATATCAGGAAATAGGGTGGATGTTTTAATTTTATCTTCTCTCCTATCCCAAATATTAACATTCTTAGAAAACAGGATCCCTTCAGCATGCTCCATCCTTACAATGCAGGTTACAGCTAATTTACACAGGCAAAGCAAGAAGGGTGCTAACAGAAGAGCGGGTGAGAATACTGCCCTCTACAATTCCCCTCTGCGAGTGGTCCTGTCCCCTTTCACACCTATACCTGTTGCGCTCCTCTCCCACTTTAAATCAAGCTTAAGATACTACTGCCTCTTCTCTGCTGTGTTGAGTTCCCAGCAGACATCCGGCAGGTTAAAGTCACCCACAAGAACAAGGGCTGGCAATTTTGAGACATCTGCCAGCTGCTTGTAGAATAATTCATCACCCTCATCCATCCTGGTTGGGTGGTCTGTAACAGACTCCCACCAGGATGTCAGGCTTGTTGGCCTTCCCCTGATTCTGATCCACAGGCACTCAACCTTATGGTTACTGACTTCAAGTTCTACAGACTCAAGAGTCTCTCTAACATAGAGAGCCACCCCTCCACCTCTCCTACCTTGCCTGTCCCTTCTGAAGAGCTTGCAGCCCCCCATGGCAGTCATGTGAGTCATCCCACCAAGTTTCCACCATGGTGACTACATCATAGCTTTCCTGCTGCATGATGGCTTCCAGCTCCTCTTGTTTGTTACCCATGCTGCATGTATTGGTGTACATGCACTTCAGCTGGGCTGCTGATTTCACTTCTAACTCTGGTTTTCACCCCTAAGCTCATCTCTGGAGGACCTGGTTTCAACCCCTTCCGCCTTCAAACCTAGTTTAAAGCCCTCTTGATCAGCCCTAACAATTTACAGGCTAGAGTCCTTTTGCCCTTGCTAGATGGATGAAGCCCATCTGACTCAAGCAGGCTCGGTACCATAGAATTTGCCTCATGGTTCAAAAACCAAAGTTCTGCCTGTAGCACCAATCCTTTAGCCACCTATTGATAAGATGGGTTTTCCTACTCCTCTCCTCATTCATCCCTGCTACTGCAGGAACTGAGGGTAGTCCACTTGAGCATCTGTGCTCCTGTCCCATTAACTAATCAACCCAGTGCCTTGAAGTCCTTTTTAATTAGCCTGGTACCTCTTTCATTAGTGTAATCACTGCCAGCCTGGACCACCAGCAGTGGATAATAATCAGAGAGCTGGATTAGCTCAGGGAGTCTCCTACTAATATCCCTCACCCAGGCCTCAGGAAGGCAGCAGACCTCTCTGTGGGATGGGTCTGGTCTACATACAGGGTCTTCAGATCCCCTCAGAAGGGAGTTGCCTACTACAACCCTACTCTTCTTTTTTTTCTTTATAGCTGTGGTTGTAATCCATTGGTAGATGGGGTGCAATGGGAGACCCTCCAGACAAATCCTCTTCTTGACTGTCTTTTGCCTGACTCTCTGGGTCTGGGGCCTCATACCTGGATACATGATTGCCCAGCAATCACAGGAGCAAAACCCTTGAGCCACAGTTTGCCTAAAGCAAATGTCATGAGTTTGTTACAGGTACAGGTTGTCTGAGTGCTGATAAGTCCTTCTACCACAAGACCATCTTTTCCCCTATTCTTCAAAGGCATAGTACAAGACAGGTTGTGTGTCTCCAGCTTGCTACAATTTGTGTCGAAGCAAAGGCTAAAGCTTATCAAAACAGAGGGAGACTGGAGCTTTTTTCACTTCTTCTATTTAAATCTTCTTGACTATCAAATCACTATCACTATGCCCATTAGCAAGCCAGTCTCTTCTGGCTGGCCACATGTGCAAGCAGAGCTCCTGGATAATGTATAAAGAAGTTTCCCACTATAAGCATGCTGTTCCTGAAGTGTCTGTTCTCTTACCTAGACCCATTTGTCCATAGTTTAAACACAGATCTGCAATTACTTTTTTTTTTTAAACAGGATCCTCAGATGGAAGAAAGACTCCATGCAAGAATCCCTGTAATCCCTCAGAATTAACAAGCAACAGTTGTGCAGTTTGCAAAGGCTGGTTGATGCAGCAGTGAGCATGGGAATTCAGGCAGATGGAGCAGGGTAGCAAGCAGGGACAGACAGCGGGCAGCAAAGGACCAGGTGCAGTCTCTCACTGGGGTGAAGGCAGTACCCCAGTCATGGACCAGGGAGTTTTAAATCCAGTCCATCTCCAGAGAGAAGAGAGACTTTTCAGGGGTGTGTGTCTGTCTGTGTGTGCGTGCAATGGTGGGACACTAATAGTTCAGTCAGTCATGGAAAATAAAAAGCCTGTCACAAAAATCTACATTCAGAAATATTAACCAGGACCTTCTCAAGGGTGTTTTAGACTTTGCTTTCTGTGTCTCACAGAGTCACGCACTGTCTCCTTTTCCAGCACAGATGTGCACTGCCTCACATTAACCAACCTATGTACCCTAATAATAGCTTCTGTAGAATGTGAATGTCTTACCAAGTAAGCAGGTGCTACCAGAGGAGCTGTGATCCTCACACAAACCTAAGTATGGTGATACCACCTGCTTGACCAGTTCTTCCAGCTGTAGGTAGCCCTCACTGGGGCCAGTAGGCTCATGGACACTCTGAAAATCAAACATAAAAAGTCAGCATTACCCTTAAAAGATTTTTGAGTAAAGCCTTTTTCTGTCAAATATCTCTGCACTGGAATATCCCAACCATTCTGGTAGACCATTGGCAGCTGAGAAAACCAAATAGAGGTTTGTGTGCCATTCAGGTCAACCTCCTTGTTCAAGTCACAGTCATAACCTCGTGCACATCGAGGAGCCAGCTCATTTTTCTGACCAAGGGAAGGTTCAAGGTATGCTCACACTGAGGATGTGCACAGTGATATAATTACACCAGGGCACTTCTACCAGGAAACCTCTCTTTGTAGAAAAGCCTTAACACACCTTGGGCAAAGTACTGCTATTTTCCTAGGCAGGACTGCAAGCAAAGCACCCTCTGTGCTTACAGGTATGAAGATGACAGATAACACTAACCAATTTAACAGTAATTTCAGAAACAGTTCAAACCTAACTTCCTGCAAAGCCTCAATAAGCTTTTTTTCCTCAAATGTGTTGCTTTGAGACCCTCTTGCTCTCAAGATTCTTTTATTAAAATAATATTTCTGGGAAATTGTGGTATCTCCCACTGTTATAGTCTGGGTCACTGGAACATCAGAACAGTGAGAAATTATACGGAACTAGGAGCTTAGCCCCTTTGCAATTATAATTGTGTTTTAGAAAGTTTCATTCTCCTCATTACACTGGAGAAGAAATAAAAGCCACCAAGCTGCGTGGTGCTGTCAACATGCTGGAGGGAAGGGATGCCACCCAGAGGGATCCTGACAGGCCTGAGAGGTCCCTGTGCAAACCTTATGATATTCAGCAGGGTCAAATGTAAGATTTTGCACACGGGTTGGGGCAATCCCAAGCACAAATATTAGGCTGGGTGGAGAATGGATTGAAAGGAGCCCTGAGGAGGAGAAGGACTTGGATGTGTGTTTGTGAATGAGAAGCTCGATTCTTTTCTGGACTTGCAGTCCAGAAAGCCAACTGTATCCTGGGCTGCATCAAAAGAAGTGTGGCCAGCAGGCTGAGGAAGCTGATTCTCCCCCTCTACTCTGCTCTGGTAAGACTCCACCTGGAGTTCAGTGCTCCCAGCACAAGAACATGGATCTGTTGGAGCAAATCCCAGACGAGGGGCACAAAGATGATCAGAGGGCTGGAGCACCTCTCCTGTGAGGAAAGGTTGAGCTGGGGTTGTTCTGCCTGGAGAAGAGAAGGCTTCAGGGAGACCTCATTGTGTCCTTTCAGTATCTGAAAGGGCCTACAGGAAAGCTGAAGAGGGACTTTTTAAGAGGGCATGTAGTGACAGGACAAGGGGAATAGCTTTAAACTGAAGGAGGGAAGGTTTAGATCAGTTATTAGGAAGAAATTCTTCACTGTGAGGGTGGTGAGTCACTCAAACGGTGATGTTCCATCCCTGGAAGTGTTCAAGGCCAGGTTGGATGGGGCTCTGAGCATCCTGATCTGGTGGAAGCTGTCCCCGCCCATGCCAGGGTGGTTGTATCTAGATTGTCTTTAAGGTCTCTTCCGACCCAAAGCATTCTCTGAATGATTCTATGAACCCAAACAAGTAATATGGCATTTTACAGGACTGTCAGGCTGAGCAATATAGAAAAAGTTTAAACAGTTGGTATACTTCGCTGTATTTGGCATGCTTGGAAAGTAATCTGTTGAGGTCAGGATAAAGAGGATAGTTCTCACAGAAGATCTGGGTCTCTTGGGAGAGGCCTTTGAAAGATGTATAGCATGTACTGACAAAAGGTATTTCTCCTCTCAAGGGCACTGCCTAGCATGCCAGCCATCCAAGGAGCTGGCACTGGACAGCCAGAAGCCACAGCTCATTCAAATTCCACTATCTGCTGTGATGGAGACTCACACTGTCATTGCAAAGCTGAGAAATCAGGAGAACTAGGGCATAAAGTGGCATTCAGAGAAGCTGGGAAATGAAAATTTATGTGAAGAAAGAGTCCTGAGAGACTTCTTAGATAAGGAGGAAAGGTACCAAGAAAATACAAACCCCCGTCTCTTTCAAGGCAACATCCTTACCTGTTTCTAGGAAAGCTCAGGACATCCAAATTCAGCTCTCATTTCTACAGTTACCACTCCCAAATAAGCACACATCATTTCATCACACCCTCCCCCCTCCCCACTCTCTTTTCCAGTGCTCACGCTACTCCAATGAGGCCAAGATAGCCAAGTGGAGTCAGACAAAGAGCAGAGGCTCCCCACCTGCAGAATTAACAGCATCTGGACAATGGAAGCTGGAAGCTTTGTCTGGACCAGAGGAAGAATTTCTTCCAACTTTACTTTTAGTAAGACCAAGTCTCTGAAGCCAAGAAGAGCAATCTGACGGATAGTCAACTCCTGACCCTAAAAAACACAGAAGACAAAATCTAAGAGTTGATAAAGGGATGTGCGAGCATTGCACCAACACATGTATGCACACAGACAGGAAGGGTCTGTCCTGCCCATTGCTGCTGTGGCAAAACACCCCTCAGTCACTCAGGTTGAGGATTCACAGTATTCTTTGCTTGCTTTTTTCTCAGGCTCTGTCTCACTCAAATTCTGAAATAAGCATCACGTCCTCTGAGACACCACTAGGTTTGGAGTGAAGCCAAAAATGGGTCTGTATTTCACTAAAAGACTATGTATTCATGAAATCCACTTGCCATCCAATTTAGTCACAAACATTCAAAGTCCAGGCTGGATGTAGCTTGTGCTTTTGCCATTCAGAGCTGAGAAACCAGAGAAGGTTTGGTAGGGAAAGAAGTTGGTACAGATTATTCCTTAAGTAAGCCCACCTGTGGTCTATATTGGATTCTCTTTCCGCTCAGTATCTGCACTTTAGACCTTGCTGATATGACAAAAATCCACGATTTAGTCCATTACAGATTTTAGGATTTAGGGTGCAAAAAAGCTAGCCAGACTGCTTGAACTAAACATCATTTTAAAAAGCATCAGCTTCAATATCCACTGCAAGGCATTCCATGTCCTCACAGTTACTTTTTTAAAATCAACAACACAAGTGAGCAGGTCTAACGGATGATGTAATGTTTCTCAGCATATTTAAACACGGTCGAACTCCATTTGGCACTCCGGTGTTACCATCTTTCCCGATGCTATGCTTAATGTCTGAATGACTTTCTCTTGTCCCACTGCAGCTTAACAGCAGAAATTTTCCTCCCAGCCCTGCCCAGCACTCTCCAGCCTGAAAAGTTTGCCTTGTTCTTCTCAGCATGTTAATCTCTGCCCCATGGTCTGTTTGGGAATCATTTTACGATCTCCATAACACACTCAACATGGCTGGAAGGAATTACCAGCAGTTAAACATTAATTCATAATAGGTTTAATGTCATAATTAACAGCATCATCAATATGTAAATATGAATTAAAGCAAATAGCCTGGAGGGTAGCTTGGACATAATAAAAGCACTTTGTGGTTTTAAACCACCACGGTGCGTTTAGAAACACGGAGGTGTAGTTAAGACCAGTATGTATCTCAGAACTGTATTTCAGCAGCTGCAAACTTTTTATTTATATCATGCAGTTTAGACCCATTAACTTCATACCCCATTTCAAAATGCAAACATGTTTCTGTGCCAAACAAAACAAGATTTGTTATTCTTTTTTCCACATCAATAGTCACATCAACAGCTGCAACTATATAAAAGCCAGTGACCTGTTTACATAGTTTCCCTGTGTACAGCAATTTAACCAACCTGGCTGCTTAAAGGTCATATTTCTGCAAGAGCTATGAGCCTTGGGTTTAAACTTAGCTGAGATAGGAAGTTACTTCTAGTTACTGCCTTTGGTAACATACGCTCACATATTTGGCTGACTTAGTTTCATTCTGAATGGGCAGTTGCTGAGATCACAGAAGAACACAACTAAATAATCATGCTGACGTTTGCAGGAAAGGACAGGGAACCAACAACAAATTGACTTTCCCATCTACCAGAGTAGCGTGCGAAGAACTGCAGTTTGATGAAAGACTTGTTAGATGAGCTCTTTTCACATGTTGTGACACACCACATGAATGGTTACATACAGTTCCCCATTTCTAGGAAAAGTCCAATCTCGTTATTAGGACACTGGTCTGGGATAAGAGCAATTTCTTATATCTTGTTGCATTTGCAACTGTCTCTGTGGTAGTCCAGGGCAGCTTACTCCATGTCAAATTCTTGGATGTATTTAGGCAGCTTAATCCATGCGTTTGTGTAGAACTTAAGGTGCCTACAAAGCTTTAAATATGCTCTCTGTTACCTTTTAGTTCTTCATCCATAAAATGGCAATAGTTGCCTAACGTTACAGCTTCTATGATGTATTTTGAGTGACTTAGATATTGTTACAAGAGAAATACAGAAAAAAAATTGTGCTTTCAAAGAATGTCAGTGTCCCATAGTCACACTTTCACCACTATAACCAAATTACTTCCAAAAGCTGTACCCACAGTGCTGTAATTTTTGTTCAGTTTCTGATCAGAGACATTTCAATAGCAGGGGAGTAGATTTTTCTGGTAAGTGGCAGAACTCTTAGCATCAGTGGGTATGACACACAGCTCAACTGTTTCCACAGCACACAGGTAGCTGCAGTGCTGACAAACCCCTGCCTAAATAGATTAGGTCACTCCCTCACCGTGAATTAGTTGCAAAAGGAGAGAAATGGATGGTATTATAATTGCACAGTTTTACCTGTCAAACACGTACCTTTAAGCATCTGCAGCAAGGAAAGAACAAAAATAAACACAGTAGAAAGGTTAGAGTCTGTCTTTGCAAAAGTCCTTTCTGTTTTAGGATTAGAGGAAAAGGGCAAGCTTTGAGCTTTACCTGCTGCCTTTCAAGCAATACAAGGGAAAAATAATTTTAAAAGGCTCTGGAAATAATGTCTTGTGGAAGAGGCAAAAGTCAAGAGGAGGAGACTAACATTTCCAAGAACGTCATTCTCTGCATGAGGTACATTTTTCTTTTCCTCTCATGGAACGTAATTGGGCTGCTCATATAGAAACCCTGACTAAACCTACTTTAAAAAATGATACAGCTCAATACTTCTGATGGGATACTCAACTTTCAAAATACCCAGTGTAAAAAGGTCTTACATAAAATCATTCATTCATCTTTAACCCATAGATTTATGTGACCCCTTATTAAAGACTCAAAAAACTCAACTGAGGGTTACCCAAAAGCACAAATGGGTTATAAGCCCTCCAAAGCAATTAGGGGTGAGTTAAACACATTTTCTCTTGATCTAGTCTTCAGATTTTTCCCTCTGAAGACAAGTTGTCAGTACTGTCATCTGCACCAAGAGTGCCAGCTACTTAAAAATGGAAGAAATATAAATGCCCAGAGCTTCAGTCTGGACAGGTACAGTCCAACAGTTTTGGTGTCCAAGCTTAGCTAAGCACAGCCAGAGGGTAGACAAATGTGAATAAATTGCGCCCAAAGCACTGTGCTTGTCCAGGAGATTTTAGAAGTCCTTCTTACACAGTTAATGCTGATTTGGACAAAGTCTGCTTCCTCTCAGATTTAGTTTAAAGGTTTAGACACCTATTTAGCCACTGGCCAAACAGTGCTGCTGGCAGAGAAGTTTCCATTTGCCGTTAGCAAGCATTGCAGTTACATTGCTTTACCTGACGGAGTTATAATTAAGATTACCTGGACTGGGTAGAATATTGCCTGAAGTGTAGGCAGAGTCTCTGTGAAATAATGATCCCAGATTTCAGACAGGACATCAATGCGATCCTCACCTACAAAAAAAATCAAGTTTGATTTTCCAAATACTCTGTAATTCCCCAGATAAGACCTACAAACTCACCCTTCACTTTCACAGTTTCTGCCCAAAACTGGACATTGCCCAGCTGAGCTTCACCTTAGCTGGCAGAGACACAAGGCTGCAACCATAAGTTGTTCTGTCACTTACTGCGAAGAAAACAGCTCTGTGCAAAACATGAGACCAACTCCAAAAAAAGAGTGAAGTCTCTCTTCAACTGGAGGCTTTAAATCTACAGTAAAAGATTGTGCAGTCTCACAGCACACCCCACTAGTGGGGAACAGCCACACATTAGCAACTGAATCTGAAGACCAGCAGGTCACAGCCAACATCAACTGATAATCCAACATCATCCAACTGAGTCAGCAACTGGGTCAGGGAGACAATTTACAAGAGCTGAGCCCCCTCTGGCATCCACTAACTGTCAAGCAGTAATCAGGAACCTGACAAGACACAAAGCCACTGTGCTTCTCTCAAATGTGGCACTTGCGAAGGTTCCTGAATGGAATTCACTTGTGGCCACCCTTCATATGACTCCAACTCAAACAAACATCCCCAAATGTAAGTGCGTACTTAAAATGAAGGCAGATCAAGTGATTCCCATGACAAGAATACAACTGTGATCAAATTTTGCTCATAGGTTTGTCTTAAAAAGCTGTGTGCTCCTCAGCGTTTGGGCTCAAAGCCTCTGAGTTTTTAGGAGATTTTTCCCATCCCAAAGGCCAAAGGTTTACAGTGTTATTTTAGATACATCCCCAGAAAATTTAGGTGCAAATTCAGACACAAGTTTAAAAGTACAAGTTTCTGACAAAAGGATTTTCCAGGATACCTTTCATAGAGCCTTAGCTGGAGCTTACATGCAGTCAAGACTCAAGGAGCAGTAATGGAAGATGGACACTCAAGATAGATTTGAAGGCTCAGCCTCAAGGTGACTAAAGGCCCTTCATGAGGAACTGGAGTACACATAAGATTGCAACTCAAAGGAGCCTTATCACTCTGTACTGAAGTGCTTTCCCCATCTAGGGACTTCAACATGGACTTTCAACATGCTTGCCCATGGGTTGTGCTGCTTAGGACACAGCCAGAGAGCAGAGAGCCAACAGGACTAGATCCTCCAGACATTGAGCAGAGAGCCCATCAAAAACCACAGAAAAGTTCAAAGGGAGGCTTCACTGTGTCAGGTATGACTCTGGCTTCAAAACTGGAACTGCAGGCAGACAAGAACCCACCCAACACCCCCATAACAGCTACCCATTAGCAGCAACAGCCAAGTGTAAGTGAAAAAGACAACAGGAAACAGACTAACTGAATGTTTAAATTTTTTCCTCGTCTGCCACCTCCCCAGGACTGCAATGCTTTGCTGTGTGGAGACAGAATGAAATGCCATAGATCACTTCTCCTTCTGAAGGGGAAGCAGGAACGGTTTGTTTCTTCAAAAAATCGTAAATCCTACAGGTGTTGAAAGAGATTCTGACAGATTGTATAAAAAAAATTCATGTTAAGAGGCTGTGATTGAAAAACAGACACAGTAAAACATTGCCGTGTCCTGCAACAGGAGCATTATCCTGTGTCTGAGTGCCGGGGTAGTAGAAATTTTCCAGGAAGACAGAGCTAACTGAGAAGCGTGTACAAGAAATTCTTGTTGCTGTGACCACAGGACCTGCAACAAGCCTACACGTTATGAAAGAAAGGTGCCCGTGAGTCATCTACAGAGATGCCAGCCTGCACACAGGCAAAGTGTCTCCAGTATCACTTTAAACTAGGGGCAGAAAAATGAAGCATTTGAAGAGGATTTTGCTATCTGCCTAGGAAATCTCATCTTACCCAAACTACTTGAGCATCTGCAAAATACTCTTGGGTAGCTCTCAGCCTATTACAGACTCAAACTTAATTTTCCTAATGCTAAAGCAGATAATGGAATAGTTTTACACAAACACAGAAACCAAGTCTATGATAAGCTGTGCAGCACTCATTCTGAAGAGCTGGCTGTGGCAGGTCAGGTACCCACATTGGAGAAAAAGCAGGAGTCCGCCTTTTTTCTTCCCTTACAGGGCCAGTGCCAAAGGAGCATGCACCAAGCAGGAGGCTGGCAACTGCTTAACTCCTCCAGGGACCAAATCCTACAGTCTGCCAGCTGGGTGAAGTCATTTAGTGAAGAACAGTGCAGAGGAATCCAGGACCAGCAATGATGTGAGATTATAAGCGCCTATTGGCATTTAATGACCCACATACAACAGACTGGTGATTAGTAAGAGATCTTCCTACAGGCTACAAAACTGGGTCAAACCAAACAGCAGCTTAGTTTTGAATAAAGACTTGCTTGCTTTGCTTGAGCAAACAGTTACTAAGTGTGACCAACTCCCCACTCCAACAGAGCTGCTGCACCACGCTAGCCTTGGTCTACAGACGCTGTGCAGTAGCAAGTGTCTGTACCCCAGTGGTTTGAACAGAACTTCGTGCCTGATCAAATTCTTTCCTGAAGGATTTCATTCTCACCAAAGGGACCTTTTTTTTCTTTAAATGTACACAAATCTTGACAGTTCAGCTCTCAAAAGCATGACAGAGTAACTAAAACTGTGCTTACATCAAGCTGCAAATCACATTGAGAAATAAAAGGCAGAAGGCAGTTCCAAGCAGTTTTGCAACAGGACCCACATCTAGACCAGAACGGCTTTGAGCCCAGATTCAACTGCCACACAAAACTCAAATTCCTGTTCTCATGATAAATTCATGGCTGGTGGGAGAATTGTGGCTCTGTGGTTATTAAAACAGTCCTCCATCCCTTCAGCTTCACAAGGGCTGCAGTGCAACCTGGCTCCCGAGGGGTTGTGTGACACCCTACTACAGCACCAGAAGGGGCTGTACAGTTCCCAGACATGCAAAACATCTTCTCTGACCAAACATCAAAGCACAACTCCTTTCCAAAACAGGTTTACTACTATACTTGCCTTCACACAGCTTGACCTTCTCCTCCATAAATAGCAAGCCTTTCGCAAGGAGCTGGTTCTGCCAAGAGAGAAGAGAGACATGCATTTGCCTTTTCTGAGATCTATAATAAACATATAAGAATGATTTTTTTCAGATGTTATCCACTTTGCATGCAGTTATCTGAAGGTTAGGCGTATTGTAGTGTGTTCCTCCAGCACTCGTCTCATTGTGAGTGCTATACATTCATTAATCCTCTTTTGTTCAGCTACACATGAGAACACAACAGCACTTGAAACACTTGCCAGAAGTAGGAAAGGTCACAGGGAGGGAATCAAGAAAATAAAATGGTTCTTACCATAATAGTGCAGCCACATAAGCTATCCCTCAGTCATATGATGGAGGTGATCAAAGGGCCAAATGCTATGAAAATGTCCCACTCTCTTCTTCCTTTGTGCTAGCTCATTGTTTGCTTAACTGCACAGTAAGCCAGTTCAGTTCTCTAATATCTACTTCTCTATTCCTACCTATTCTACTTCCATGAAGCTATTTCTTTTGCTGTATGGAGCAGTTGGCTTATCTCAGTATGCAGTCCCAAGCTGCAAAAGAACTGGCAGGAGCTAGTCCTTCTAGATAAACTCAACTATCATGGACCAGACAGGTCAAGATATCAATATGCCTGTTCGCAGCTCACAACATTTAAATATCTGATTAGATTTTTTATCCCACTTCCCAAAACATAAGAATGGTGCAAAACCAACACCTATCTTTTTGTTCTCCCGACAGCACTAGGTGAATCAGTTATTAAGGTTTGAGAATCCCAGAGAAAGGTGCTGCAATCACAACATAACACACTATTACTGCATCCTAAAAGGTACAGTCCTGCTAAGAGATCATACTGGTAGAGAATAAAGCCTTCTGTCCCACTGAAAGAATTCAATATCAGGGTAACACACAGCACTCAGAGACACCTCCCCCCTAGTTCATCATACAGCTTTTGCTTTTAATGGGTAATCAGGTCAAAGTTGCACTTTTGAACCTTCTATCAGCTGAGGAGCAAGACACATCTTTCTTCAGTCCCAGTGGACCCTGCTGTCACACCACTGCCTGGACACCACCATGGCCTCCTGATAAGCTGCCATATTGCATACCTGCCCTGGTATTACTGCTCTGGGTGATAAACCTGCCTCCTGTAACCATATACCAGGCTGGCTCATCCATGACACACACAGAACCAGGTAAGACACCACAAGCAAAGAGAGCAGCACACCTCTGCATCCTCCCTTTGACAAGCAGGAATACAAAACTAGAGTAACTGTTGTAGAGTATAAATAGAAGGAAAAATTGTTCTGTGACATTCTCAGCCTGGGAGAGACTTTTCAACTGGGCAATGACAACAAGAATCAGTAAGCTGGACAAATACATTCACACACTGAAAAAAATTGCAACATTCCAAAATGTTGCTAGCAACAAATGGAAGGTGACAGTTCTGCAAAGATTCTCTAGCTGAAATATGGGCTTTGGAGGGAAAGATTAAGTTATAGGGATCTCCCTTCAGATTTTAGATTTGTTCAACAGAAATAATGGACTACACATGTCATGCTCTGGACAACAACAACAAAAAATACTTTCCAGGGGAAAAAAAAACAATGTGAAAAAGGAGGGAGGAAGAAATCTGGAATGAAAAAAATCATAATGTGAAAAAGAAGTGAAACCCACTTACACTGTAGATATTTTTTTGTCTGAACAATAAGATAGTGTTGGAGTGATATTGCACTTTATTCTTTCCAAATGCTTTCAGTTTATTAATAAAGTATTTAATTTCTTTATTTTTCAATCTGTAGATCAAGGTAATTACCTCTCATATTCTGGAGGGAAAATTTACAGCTGGTTTTTGTGTCATTTTAAACTACTTTATAATAAAAAGTATACACACACACACGTATATATATATATATATATGTGAGGGTGTCACCTTATTTTTTTGTGTTTTTCTCAAGAAATATGAATTTATTTTCTACCTGCACTAGAACATTAGGTTTCAATTTACATATGTTTTCTGAGCTCTGTGGCTACAATTTTTCAGCTACTTTACTTAAAAGTTAGTATTGCTGATATTTTCTACTTCCAGAGATGAGGGTTTTTTTTATTTTACAACTATGTCAGCAACCAAAATACACAGTAGTACACAATAATGAACAGTTATATCTGTTAAATACATATGTTAGTAGTTAAGAATTCATAATGTACCTATGAATGTATTATCAGCACTTCCATGTGCTAAGTAGATTGCATTATCTCATTTTTGAGGTTTCTTCAAAAAAAAAGTTTAGGTCCCTATAGTTACTACAGGTGTTTCACTTATCTTCTCAGATTTTCCCTTTTCCTGTGGAAAACACTTTAAAAAAAAAAAAAAAAAAAAAAAAAAAAAAAAAAACAAACAAACCAAAAACACACTTCATTTCGCCTTTCCCCATCCAAAAATTATCTAGAAATTTTACTTACCCATCTTTTCTGCTAAAGTTACAGGCTTAGAAATTGATTCAATCCAAATATTAATCCTTCAGATCAAGCCAGACAGGCAAATTGTCATTAAAAAACCCTATAGGGTCTGCTGACAAATCAATACAACCTATTAAGTGCAGCCACAGCAGAGGTCTGTATCAGACCTTGTCTAGATTACAAGTCTTATTTTGCTGCTGCATCTTGTCTTGCCAGAGGTAACCCAGAGGCACAGAGCTAAGAAGATAAATAAATCTATTTGCAAGCAAGGCCAGATAAAGACTCACACCAAGTAAGCTTGAAGGATGCATTTATTTGAAAAAGTTTGTCTGCCACCTTTCATCTCTTTCCAGTTACAGGTGAACTGTGAGCTTGGGGAGGCAGTTATTCCCTTCCCTCCCCAAATCAGCTTTTCCTGGCTCCTCAGGGTGAAGTCCTCACCCTGCTGTTGGGACACCACAGGATGTTATAGGCTCATTGTGGGGGGTGCAAAACTGCCCTTACTCCTGCTAAGGTAAAGAATGATGTGCAGAGAAACAAAGTCTCAAATTAACACCCCACATGTACATGCAGTTGAGAAATTTGGAGAGAGTTGTTTTGCAGTACATAGAAGTGAGCTTGTGAAATCTCGCAGGTTGAAACTCTCGTACTTTTCTCAGTGCAGAAAACCACAGTAGCTGTTTCAGGTATACCACTAACCAGAGCAGCTAAGGGAAAGCCTTTAAGTAAGTTTTCAAATGCCCTAAGTTTTAAAAGACAGGCTTCAAAGCTAAAATAGTCACTTTTCATTTGTTCCTCAGCAAAGACCCTCCCACAACATACGTGTGCTTGCTACTCTTTAAAGTAAGCTGTGCTCAAATCATTGGGAATCAAAAAAAATTTTGAAGGCAGTCACACACCACATTGTAAAACACATACACTTGGTAATTCCTTCCTTTTTCCTGGCACAGGTATTTTCCTCTTTCCCTGCCCTGTTAGAGAAATTGAGGCAAGTTTCTCCATTCATACCCAGTGGAGCAATTCCAGTTGCTCCACCTGCTCAGAAAATGGAAGCTGTCCCAGGCACAACTGGGGCTACTGTCTCAAACTGGCAGTGCCAAATACCTTCTCCCTCACTCTACCTTGTCAGGAGCTGGTCATCCCCAATGGGGACCATGGAGGCCCTTCCTCTGTGCACTCCCACTACACTCTGGGCAAAATGGTACCCATCTGACTTCACCTGAGGCAAATAAGATGTTGACTGTCAAAAGTGCTCTGTTAGCAGCCTGATTGTGGTGACAGCCTCTGGACAGATCCAACAGGAAGGATTAAGGGGTGACAGCCCTGCCACTAGCACAGCTTACTCTGCTGTGGGTGGTATATTTAAACGGAAGGGTGCCAAAAACCAGCTAAGTAGTTTTGGCAGCAATTCCACAGAAACCATCAAGGAGGTTCAAGCCATCAAAGGCAACGTCACATCTTGTCTGAAAGCCATGTCTGCAACATAGCAAAGTACAAATGAATTCTTCTGCTAATAGAAAATAAGCCATTATCTTTGGGGGGAAAAATTTTGCACAAAGACCCATTTAATTATGGACAAATTTTGCTTTCTGGTCACGTCTCCAAGAAAACATGGCCATATGCCTTTTAAAAGCCACCTTTAAATTAACACATTAATACTAGTTCATCAAGCAACATAAGTTTGGAACAGAAGAAAACTCCAGAACATATTCAAAATAATTGACCTCATTTTGATGGTTGAAAAAATCAGTTTTTCTTCTGCACGTTACAGCATTTCTTAAATGCAGCCCCCTTTTCTAGATGAAAGCTGAGGCTTTGTGTTCTAATGCTAAAACACACTTTTACAGCTTCTACAAACACATGGCCACTGTTTTGTGGATAATCTGATGTTAATTTGAGAAAGAAGGCATCACCCAAACTTACTTGGAAAGTATTTTCTACGAAGTTATTGTCAGTTGCACACGTACACCTACCTGTTTCTTGGCACTGTTTTACAAAATGCAAATTTGTGTGAGCTGCAGTATCTCATACCTACAGCACTACCAACTCCCCATCCTTTCTTTTTTCTCCAAAAAGAGAAAATAGTGCCAAAAGCAGAGAGATCACTTCAATCCTACGTGGAGAAGAGATTGCAAGGTAAATACAAAATAACATCCCAAAATTACTCTTCTTAGAGCTGGCTTTGTTCAGAACAAATTAAAAAAAAGCCTAGTTAAAGAGAGAAAGCGAAGCAAGGAGAGTAAGAAGGAGAGCAGACCAGGCAGACCAAGTAGGCAGCACTGCTACAACCTAGAGCACAACGCACCAGCCAGGCGGCAGCTACAGGAATATCCCACAGCCAGGCCCCCTGACTCTGCACTGTGAGTCACCGCTCCAGGTGGGAGTCATGCTCAGCCAGGGCATGGCTCACTGTCCCATGCCACGCTTTGAGAGATTCACACATGTCTACAGAGTTAATGTGAGTGGGGCCTGAAAGCATCTGTCCCTGCTGCTGCTGCTACCCAGGACTAGGTACTCTGCTCGATAACAGTGAGGAGCTCTCGGGTGACTTCATCCATGATAAAAAAGCTGGGCAGTTGCTATGGAGTGCCCGGGGCTGCCCCATGAAAACTCAGTCCTAGAAAGCGCCAGATGAAGCAGAAATAACTAGCAGACCTGCACGAACAGAGGTTCCCAGACAGTCAGAAGAGAAGTACAATAATAAAGACCAGCTTGACCCAAAAGAGTATTGGAGACATATGGCTAAGCTCTGCAAATCACAAAAGTGTGAATTCTCTTTCTTGTGCAGCAGCTGAGCTGCTGCAGCCTCTGGCAGCAGGCATGAGACAGCACTTGGCCAGAGAAGAGCTAGTGTTACCTCTATTTAGAAATAACTAATACAACTATTTCCTTGCCTTCCTTGTGAGATAGGTAGACATAGAAACCTGGCATCAGGAAAAAAAACATCACACACACCAGGCTTTTCCCTTTGACTAAGCAGACACATGGTATCTCCAGATGTTAGCTAGGCTTTACAAAGCAGCCTTTCAAAGGAGACAGTAAGCATCACGAGAGATGCTGGAGTCATCTCTCCAGGCTGGAGTCCCAGAAAAACCTGCAGCAGGGACCTAAGCAAAAGCTTTATGGTGCCACAGTAGAGGGAGGAGTGCATATTTCCTCCTCCCACTGTGGCCACCTTGCACAGCTGGCAAACCTACAGTGAGAGGGACTCTGACCCACAGAATGGTTCACCAGTTCCACTTCTAACTGCCCCAAAGGGAGAAGATAAAATCACTTTTGGCTTGGATCCAGGCTTACCTCACCACTAACACTGCTTACTTTTCAGCTATCCATTATCATCTTGCTATTTTGACTTTGCATGATACCCCACAACGTGTGTGCTTGCATGTTGCAGTTTCTGTGGCTTCACATACAAAGAGAAAGCCAGGTCTAATTCTGAGTCAGGACTTGCCACCTCCGGTGGCTCTCCATTGCAGCAGGCTGGAAATTATATAACAGCTTGCTTCTGATTTTAAGACATCAAAGCTCTCACTGGGTTAAATAATGGAATACAGTCCACTTGCCATTCCTCACCTACCACCTCTGCCAGTGCAGGAAGTGGACATAGGCTGAAGAGGCATCAGCTCTGGGCATTTGTCTTTCTGCATTTGCAGCCTGTGTGTTCTGGGAGAGGTTACAGTGCCTGAGAAGGGATCAGGTCTCTCCACCTTAGGAGGAGACAGTTAATATGCATAAATGCATTTGCTTTTTCCCCTCTTCGTGAGTTTCAAGATTACCAAACCCCCAGAGAGTGAAAAGAAACAGTTCATCTTTTCCAAAAGCTTTGTTTCAGGCTGTTTGCAGAATCAGGCTGATAATGCATCAATTTATCAACACTCACTGGTTTTATATTTAAAAAATTTTCTCCACAAACACAAGAGTCAGAGAATGGGAAAACGAAGGGAGCTTATCTGAAAAGTTGTACAGCTGCACCAGAAAAGTCCCAATCACCAATACACTCTGTTCCTTCAAATCCCAGCCTCTTATCTTCCATGGTCATAGGATTTCTCCATGTTGTTGTTCAGCTGACCACCAACAAAATAACCCAGCAGCAAGAGCGAATGGGGACCTACTGGGTTATTGAACAGAGAGGTGGGTGCAAAGTGTCCCTTTTCAGCAGCAGGAAACTCTTGAATCAGTTAATGGGCAAAGTTAGTACTGAAAAATCTGGAGAACAAAGCCCTGCTTTAAGGCAGATCTGTAGCAACTACTGCAAATCCCAGCTATCTAGCATTTACACTCAGACTCTATCCAAGGAGATGGATTGTATATACAGGAGGATTACTAAAGCAGCAGATCTATAAACACAACTCTCCCTCAGAATGAAACATCTGAGTTTGCGCTGAAACCCTTAGAGGAATTATATTTCTCTTTCAAAGACAACAGGCTCACTAACTGGTATGGTGATGGTTTGGTAGCAGAAAAAGACTGAACAAACTCCAGCCATTTCCTAAATGTTTTTTTAGCAATCTCAGGAGCTAAAAACGGTTAATTTGCATGACTGTTGGTGAAAAGGACTTGTGAGTAATCAAGTCAAGTTGATCACAAAGGTAGCTTTGTCTCACTATAAAAGCTATGTTCCATTTTAGTCTTGTATATTCAGTGGTTAGAAAAAATGTGCATGTGTGAGTTTATAAAATATACATAATGTAAAATCATGAACTCTTAAAGCAAATGTGATTTTAAACTTTATCTTAGTGACTCCTGTTATAAGTGCTGTGGCATAAGAAATGGAAAACCTTTAGGACAGTTTATTACATCTAAATATTACATGATTCAGTTAGTTGCTCTAATTGCTGCTAGGATGTTTAAAACTGCCTGGCTAAACAGATAGCATAACCTTCAGGGTCCATTTCAACCTAAGAGAACAGAAAACTTGGTTCTTGGGATAGCTTTCAGTGGGCTTTAACAGATGGAGGAGGAAGTCAGTGACGAAAGACTCCACTCCCCATACTGGTGACCCACTCCCAGCACCTCCCCCATGTCAGAGGTGATGACCACAACACGTCAGAGGAAGTAGTTGAAAACTTTATTTTTTTCTTTCAAGGTTACTTTTCAGCCAAAGAAGCAGCTTGACTGAACTCTGCTCATTTTGATGGCACAGTATTGCCGTAAATCCACTGGCATCAGCAGTGAAACAGAACCCATAGACAAATGAAATAATGTTGTCAGCCCTTCTTTGGCACGCGAGGGTTCTTCATCCATTCCATGGCCCTAGGGTTTCTGAGGAAAGACATTCAGGAGAGAGTGATAGCTTTTATCACTGCCATGTGCTGTTAGTCTAGAATCAGAAATAAGTCTGCATCTTACCTCACAGAGGAAAAAAATCTCATTTCTAACAATAGCCTTTATCTCACAGTTTGTCTCACGACTTGCCTGCACTAAGAGTTTTACTTCAGGCTAAGTCTGATGGATGTCAAGTTACTCCTTGCAACACTGAGCAAAAATAACCCAGAAATTAAATTTGAGTGCCAGTGGCTGCTGCCAGACCCCTCTCAGGCTCTAGGAAACGTCCTGCCACACAAGACCAGCAGCCACCTCTTTGCAGTAAACAACTTGTGCAGAGAGGGTCTGAGGAAGTGGAACATAACTACCTCTGGGGTAGGAGTTTGCTTCTCACTTGCTGGCACAGCAGGGGATTTTTTTAAGTCTTGTAATCTAATAAATCATGTAATCTGATAGGAAACAACACTAGTCTTCTTTTTCCTCCTTTAAGCTGTTAGTACAGTACAAAGCAGCGTCAGCCACTTCAGAAAGTACTGAAATTTTCTGTCTCTCTCTTACTCAAAGGGAAAAAACCCTCTTGTTTCCAGCACTGTCTTTTATTTTAATCAATGCTACACTGAACAAATTAAAACACTGAAAGCCATCAGTGCTTTCTCAAAATCATCCAACAGGCTTTCATGTGGTTACATGTCTGTCTATCTGGACAGTACCAGTAAAAAGCAACACTTACATTTGTGATTGTTCAAGTCTTCCCTCATCCTTCATATTTTGTTTTTTCAGAAGTTGCATTTATATTTGTGGGACTAAAAAGCAAAAAGTACCCAGGTTGATTTCCTGCTGATAGAAACTTCCTTCTCTGTGGCCCCTCCTGCCTCCAGGCAGCTGTTATCATTTCTGTGTCCCTTTGCTGGCCCCTGTTGCAGAAGACCTAATTCTGAATTTTCTATTCTAGAGAAAAGGGATCCCATCTTCTTAAAAAAATTCAAGTGAATTCCTTCTTGATCTTGGCAGGCTACTAGCAGCCTTTCTTACGTGCAAAGGAAGATTATCCTTAATTTTGCACACACACCCATAAATATGGTTACTCCCAAGGCTATATGGCCTGCATTTAAAAAGTCCAGCACCTCCATCACCTTGTGTAGCAAAACAAAAATGAAAAACGTAGGCTACATGCATGTAAAGAGGTGTCCTAATTTTTTTATAGGCTAAAAAGCTGAAGAGAGCAAACCTCAAAATAAAGCAAGGAAATCATGCAGTACCTGAAAGTAATCTGTGATGAAGGATCCAAGTTCACTCTTCAGCAGCCGTCTGTAGACAAAACAAATGCAGCCATGAAGTAGCAGCCATTGCTGGTCATTTTTTACAGGTATATCTGCACTTTACTACCAGTAATACCAAAGATATGTGAGTATATGTGAATGTGTCGTTTTGGCCACAGTTAGACTTCTTTTACAGTTAGATATATATTTTGCAAGTGCCCACAAAGGTTATTGTCAAATTTTAAAGGAACAAAAGAGTTTCTCTGAAGTCTACATGCATCTAGAACAAGCAAAAAATAACCCAAAAACATTTATCCCCTTGAATGAACAGAAAGCTGGGGGGAAAATTTAAAGTTATTTAGATTGAAATCCATAAATTTTTCTGCTTTTTTGTTTAAACAAAGACATCTTTCATTCCACTGAATATAGCATATCTCTCTAATGTTATGCTTCCTTTTCTCTTGGAAATAGAAGGTGGGAGGATAAGGAGAGGAAAAATGAAACAGAAGCTGCAGCTTTCCCATGACTACCACATTTCAAAAAATAAAAGAGAAGGCATATTTTTCAAGAAGGAGATTCTAGAAATTTAACAAGAGATGTTTTAAACACATGTGGGCAGAAACCATTCTAAAGACATCTTTCTAATTGAAATTGTTGGCTTTTAAATTAGGCTGTGATAAAAGTTTTAAAATCAAATACATATTTGTATTTCAAAACACCGATATAAAAATCAGGATTGTCTTACATCAGAAGAAGCATTAAAAATACAACTTACAAAGTTCAGTACATTTGCACTTTCATCTTTCAGTGACTGAGCATAAATTCTGCCTAAAACTTAAAAGTCACTTTCCACTGTCAAACATTGTGAATTTTTTTCTGTTCAAAGAGTTTTGCTTTTTACCAACATGAAGTATAATCAAGAGTGCTCAAAAATAGCATTTGAATCAGTGACCATCCAGTTCTCAGGCTGGGTTCTTACCAACAAACTACATCACTGTTTCCTAATCTTTTCTCAAAGTAAAATTTGACTGCAACCTCCCTCCATAACCATTTTCTAAATGCTTCTACATTTATTTGCAGGCCAACATGCCTCTACTCTTTCTCTCCCACAGTGGTTATATTCACCCATCCAAATCAAAGCACATTTCTATTTCTATTTCTATGAGATCAACAAACCAAATAAATCTTTGGGGGTCCATTTGCCAGAAGCTTTTCCATTGGCTTCAGCCAAACCCAGCAGGGTCTCCATCAGCTGATTGACAAGCCCAGCAGGACTTTGCCTCATGCAGGTAGACCAGCAACCAGAGGCTTGCACCTTAGAGAAAACCCAGGGGAAGGATCTTCTCTTAATCATGGGCTCCTGCTTCCTGAAATTACATCTTGCAGTGGCATTTTTTACATTTCCTCTTGCTGTCACAACTGACTTTCAGAGCAGCAAAAAAAAAAAAAAAAAAAAACCATGCCAGTGACACGGTATCAAATCACAAGAAGATAAAAACATGGTGTCAGTAATCCAGAGCAAAATGTTACCACCTGCTCATCTCCTGGTCCTGTCATTACTGTCCTCTTTTAAAACTCTCCTGTGTTTCTCACTGTCAAACGACTAAGCACTGCACAGAATCTGAGAGTCTCTTACTGCATTTGTTAACTATAACCAAGGAGCTGAATGGAGAACTACAAAAAAAGGAAAATGCACCAGCTCGACCTAATGTCACACAAAAGCTGGCTGTCTGACAGGTCTGGCTTTTTGCCCAATGTCAAGCTGGAGATTCACCTCACACACACAAAGCTAACACTGTGTTGGGAGCTACACCAAGAACCACAGGTGCAAGGCTGCAGGTGTTCATACAAATATAAATGCAGATGCATGTGCTTCACTCCTTAGATGGACACTAATGAGCTTCTTGAATGTTAAATGGCCTATTTAAAGAATGACATTTGGAGATGTAACCAATGCTCAGGGCACCTGCAGGAACATTACTCATGTATGTCAAGGTGAGTGCTTCCAAGTATTGCTTAGGAGTGCATGTCTGTGGAGGAGGGCATTTCCCCTTCCACCATCAGCACTGCTTTCAAAGGATGCACAGCTCACAAAGAATTTCCTGTTCTTTGCCTGACTCTTGACAGTCTAGATTCACTTCAGTAACCAACATGAAGCATGGTTCAGCCACTGGGGCCAAGCCCAGACCACGCAGCAATTCTGCCCTTTGTACTGCCTCCCTGCAAGGTTGAGGAGGAGCACCTCCCTGCACTGTGGGGGTACAGCAGGATGCAGCCACGGCCATGGGCAACAGATGGGCAGACAAGTCAAGAAGCCCAAACCCAGTCCCCAAGTCTGCTAAAAGGCTGTGGGTTAAGGTATTTCCCAAGCCTTATTACATTTGTTTTTACTTTCACACCCAGAAATAGACATCCCATGGAGAATTAAGACTGCTCCAAGTACTTAAACCTAACTTGAGGACTTCTGACCCAAACACACCAAAGTACCATTAAAGTATGAAATGCTGCCCTTGCTCAACTCTCGAAAGGAATTATATTAAATTTTCTGGTTTGGGAGCAGACCAAGTCGGACAGAGTCTCCTGCACCGATAGCCTCATTTATTTTGAAAGTAGGGAAAGGGGTAATTTAGAGTGCTGTTCAGTATATGCTTAGCTCAAATTGCCATTTGAATCTTGGAGTTCAGAAAAAATGCAATAAGGGTGGGGGAAGGGTATACAAAAGGAGAAGCAGAGACAGCACTCTTGATGAATGAATACGGATGTAGTGGTAAAGAGAGGAGAAGAAACCTACATCCATGAGCCCTGACAATACTCCTCTTAGCAGCACTTGGAACCAAGGCAAGAATAAATTGTTCTTTATCTACTCTACAGCCCTATCTATTGCTAATCAAACTTTCCAACTAATCAGAATGAAACCACAGATAATCATGAAACCTACCTTTAAAAGAAAATGATACTCTTAACCATCACTAGCATCAGTGACAGAAAATGTTTGCTAGGGTTTTAGGTTTTTTATCTTTAGGGTTCATGTTTTCAGGTCTTGCTGTGCAATTATCATGTGAAGATTAACCTGTTAAATGAAATGCTGTGGTTTGCTTTAAACACTCCACAGTTCTGAGAAGCTTGGTTTTAGAAAAGAGATGTTACTATCTTCACAATTTCCGTGATAAAAATATGTAAAAATAGCCAGAAGAGGTGTAGTCCCCAGGAAGAGACAAAATCCTTACAATTCGAGTCAATAAACAAGCTCTCCTTGTTAAAGCTACATATCCATGCAAGTCAGAGAAACATTATTCAAGTACCCCATGCCGTTCACTTCACCCAATAGCAAAAAAGAAGCAAGTTAGCCTGAAATCCCAAAGCTGTACTTAAGTTTGCTTTGACCCCTGCTCCTCCCACCAATATCCTCTAACTATGGTTCTGTAAGGGAACAAACCCAAACAAACACCAAACAAGCAGCAACAAAATCCCTTTTCATGCATTTCAGCAACCTACCTGATATTTTCATTGAGGGTGTAAAGTTCATTGTTTTGCAAGCCTCCTCCTTTGAACACATTTATCACTGCTCTTTGAACACTGTCAAAAAAGAAATGAGACAGTACAACATCCATAAATAACAGCCAGCAGTATCATTTAACACAGAGCACAATGTAAGCTAGACACCAAAATCAAAGTGGTTATAACCAGGTGGAGAAGTTAATTGCCCTTAAATACTTCCATTCTTTCTTGCCTTGAAATCATCACTTATTTACCTATATCTGTCCTGGGAGACAGAGCAGAATCAACCTCCAGTTCTGTCTAGAGTAAGCAAGGGAAAGTCGTTAGAGGGACACTGTTCATGCCAGATATATCTTGAATGCAACTGTTTAGGGGATCTTTGCTGTGTGCTGCAGGTTAATTGCTATGAGGAGACACAAATTTTTGGTAATATCTGCCAAACACATCACACTACATTATGCAGTGATGCTAGCAGGAACCACCCAATCTGCAGCATCTGTCAAGACCCTGGCTGTGCTGGAAGACGTTCTGCAAGTGAGTATTACCTAAGTCACAACCAAGCTTAAGCCCTGTTAATGCCTGTAAGAAGTTGTTTGAGTATCTTCTAATCCACACCTCTCTCACCAGCATAGAGGAAGTCATGAAGTGACAGCATATAAGGTGGTTTAGCAGGTCTAAAGGCTTGCCTTGGCTAATAAGAGCATTCCCTTAATGGACATTCCCTTCTGTGGGCCAGTTATGGCATCTGCATGCTTCACAGACCTCAGCTCACTGTCATGGCACAAAACTGCAGTGGTTTTGCCAGGCCACTTTTGTGCGACATTGGTAAACTGAGCTGGTCAGCACGAGAGAGGGGTCTGCAGAGCACAGAGCAGGTCCAGGTGGCAGAAGGTGGGAACACCCACTTTTGCTATCAGCAGACCATTAAATCAGATCAGGACACAGGACATCTCAGCCTTCACTCTTCACATTGTTTTCTCAGTTACCATTGCTGTATGACATGCACTGCAGACAGGATTTGGTTGTCAGTAGCAAATGCTGATAGAAGCCACAAGCTTAGTAGTTTTCAGAGGAACTTGACTGTGGTAAAACCTTCATAATATGTAAATAAATGTCTCTGTGAATTAAGAAACCAACATTTATTACGGTACGAGGAATATGTTTTCCTAAGGGATTCTTAAAAAACGCAACTGTTAACAAAAAATAGTTCTTTACTTCAAGACTGTATCACTGAACAGCATTGGCCAAAACCAAGTGAACACTACTAGCTCTAAATTTTTCACCTCCATGGATGCTTTCAATACCAGCAAAATTTAGGCATGCCAAAAATTCAGGCATGCTTATAAACAGATGAGATTAGCTATAAATGGTGTGAAGCACAAAGATAAGACACACATAGCCCTTATTGTGGAGCTGCTGCAGGGGAAGAGCTCAGCCCAGGTAGATCCTGCTCACCTGTTCCAGGCAGAGTTGGAGCTGAGCTGCATAGCCTGCCGGGCTGCCTGGAACCGAGGCAAATCACTGAGGACAGGGGAGCTCATGAAGCGAGGTCGGGGCCTTCTGAAGGAACCCATCCTGTGGAACTGGAGAGCAAAGGACGGAGCTACAGTGAACCCTCCTTTCATAGGGTCAGGTGGAGTGGAGCAGGACCATCAGAAAGTCTCTTCTCTTGAAGGTCCAAGCATCAATCTCAGCAATGTCAATGAAACTTCAAACCCAAGGACTCGACGTCAACAGCAAAACCAAAGAGTCAGCCTTGGACCAGCAGTTCCACACAGTGTCAGGTTTTGACATGGGCATGCATTGCATTATGATGAAGAAGCTGAAGGAGTCCTGCAATGCAAAAAGAAAGGAAAAGAGTAAGGCAGAGAAGAGAGGGATGAAAATATCCTGTGCCATTAACAGCAAGTTTGGGCAAATCTTCCAGAGTTCTCTAGCAGCCCCATTTCCCATCTTGCTCCTTAAATAATGACCCAACACAACCAGTCAGAAATACAGATATGATCTCTATTTTGATTTCAATTTGCAGAGATACAAGAACAGAGATGCCTGAAGTCTTCTGACAGAGGCACTTTACAAATACATTTAAAAAGAGTTAGCCATTTAGCCTATATATAAAATAGTAGTAGTTGGAGAAAGAGAAAACTATTCCACTAGAAAAGAACAAAAGATAAGCAATGGAAGAAAAGATGAACAAACACAATGCTTTTTTTTGAGAAGTGTTGTGCAAAGGAATAAACCCACTTGTTATCAGTTCACTACAAAAAGGATACGATGGAGAGCTTTTGCAAATGGGTTCTGACAAGCAGATATTTTGAGAGTAAATATGACTTTTATGTCTGTGTTTTTTCTACAGCATGAGAAGTAATTGCTAGGCCAATTACGAAATGCCTGTATTTTCCACTCTGATCATCATCTTCATGTAGATGAATATGCAGCCCCAAGTAAACCACAGAAATAGAAGAAGTGATCTTGGATAAAAACCACAAAAAAACTTTGGCAAAGCTTCTGTACTTTGAAATCTTCCCACTTCAGATTATTACAGCCGTAGTTGTAGTTGGCAGTTTGGAGAATGAGTTGTGGGAGGCAGGAGAGAGAGGAAAAAAACTAAACAAAAAAGTTGAGTAACTGAACTGCACAGGAAAGATGTAAGGGAAAATCTTCCCATTTCTACTACACCTTCAGCATGAGGCAAAAAGAGAGATGATCAGGCAAATAAATGTTGTGTACCTGCACAGTGTTTCTAATGTGACTAGCATTCAGCTCCAGGAAACTCTTTCCACTGCCCAAACTATAATTAACTCTTACATGTATGACAACAGCTTTCTTCCCACCCAGCCAGCCCCATTTCACACTGACCTCACTTTGCTAGCCCACTTCTCCATGGCCTTGTCAGATTCTGGTCAACCACCACAAAGCCACCTCAAGGCTCTTGCTGTGCCACAGGCACCACATGGCCTGCCAATAGGGAAGTTAAAGGAGAAAACACCGAGAAACCGTTTCATTTTTAGGCACCAGAACATGTGATACTATCATTCTTAGTGCTATTCAAGAAATAAATATGGTTGTTATTCCCTCACTAGCTAAATACAGCTTTCAGAGATCTCTGTGGAACTGGAACATGACTACAAATGCAACTTTTTTCTGTCTTTAGACAACTCCTGGCTGTCTTCAGAGATGACAAAGCCCACATAGTCTTCCGTGAAATAAGCTTAGCCCTAACTGTTTTGCTTGAAAGGACAGCAATCTGTTGATTCTATGGCTGCTCTGTTCCAATTACAGAAAAAAAAGTCATAACTTTTAGAAATTAAGAATAAATGTAAACTAGTACGACCAAATCATCAGGATCTTCTGTGTCCATTTTTAAGCAACAATTCATTTGACATTGCCCACACATTTTCAATCTGCCAGCAATTTCTCTATTGACAACAGTAACCACATCAGAAATCACTAGAGGAAAAGAAGCTACAGCACCTTGGAGAGCTGAGTGCAGGCTCTTCTGACGACAGACCAAAAGGTGTCCACCAGGCAAAGTGCAAGTATAATGGCTGTTTTTGTTGCAAAACAAGAGCTTGTCCCACTGTTTGTCATCTACAGTGACAAAGCTGACAGCATGAGGAGCTGAATGAGTGACAGCTCATTTCTCCCAGCAACACTGTCAAATTTGTCACTTAAGAATCTTTACACCTAGAAACATTGAATGGTTTGGGTTGGTAGTGGCCTTAAATATCCTCTGGTTCCAATCCCCCTGCCGTGGGCAGGGACACCTTCCACTTTCAGAGCTATAAAATGCAGTATAAATGTTATTTTAGATCATTTGTAGACATTTAACAGGTCTAGAAAGCAACGGTTAAGATGTGCTAGCCCACAAGCCTTGTCCTATCACTATTCCAGGTGCCATAAGGGCATAAAAGCATCTTCCTCCCCAGTAGCAAAATGATTTTATAAAGATACATTTATATTTCAGTTATATTAAGCTGCAAAGGGAAAGTTTAAATTCAGAAATGTAAATAAGTAGAACAACCTCTGTGCCTTAATATAAATAAAGTAAAATTTGTGTAGGAAATTCTTTGGCCCATTCTGTGCAAGCAGTAAAACACCACAACCAGGAAGGTTTCTCCTGAGCTATGGGTCTAAAAGATGAATTCCACACAGCAGAACCACGGTATTACACCAGGCCTCACAATGAATTTTCTGTACACTTCTTACCTAGGGAATGTGCTTAAGTTCACGGAAACATACGTGTCATTTTCCCTAATATCTGTTAAAGTCACCAGGACAGATAATAACTAACTTTTGTCTGAGAAGTGCAGATTAGAGACCTCTCTTCCCCCTTCCTCCCCCAACCAGCCTGCAATGCCATACTACGGTCAAGTCAACCTTGCTTGAGGACCTCATTAGGAATTCCAGAGAAGATCTTCAGCTTTAGGACCTGGTTCAGAGTTTTATTTTCATTTTTCAGGACTCAAATATACAAATCTCTCCTATCGTATCTAAACTCAAATCTAAATCTTATCTAACTGCTAAATGACAGGCACACCAAACTGTTACTTTGAAGACAGGCTAACCACCAAATGGTATCCAAACATAACTGGCCCTCGTGTTATCAGAACTGGAAATGCCAAAGTCTGTGAGAAAGACCATCCTCTCCCCATGCCCACAGCCTATTTAAATTATTTTCAGAGTTCCATAAAGCTAAAAGTAACAGAGCATTTACTAAAAAAACAGATTTTGGCACATGTACTTTGCAGATACTGAGCATCCAAAGGTCAACAAAGCACCCAATCAAACACTTCCATCATACCAGATTTTCCTTTCACAGCAACTAGTTTCCACTGAAAGTTTTCCCCGAAGCAAGGCAGCCTTTTTAATAATGCTTCGTTTTCACAGGGAGGTTGCAGTAGCAGTTTGTTGGCAATATCTGTGGTGTGCATTCTACAGTGTGCAATTTTTTGGCTTTTTACTGGGGAGAAACTACCCCTGTGGCGAGAAAGGCATTAACATAGTTATAGGTTAGTAAGAAGCCCTCATGGTATTCAGGCTATTTTAGCTATTGGGAATGAACAGTATTTAGCAAAATGCTGAGTACAGCAAGGAACAACTTTCCTTTTCATTTTGCTGTGAAAACTCTCATAGAATTATGCAGAAATGCTCAACAACACTGTTCTCCTAGAGGCTTTCAGTCCAAATTCCTTCACATCTGCAATCTACTCTTCCTAAGATTAAAGTGGTTTAGAAGAACACAAAATAAAACCTACTTCTAATAATCACAGTCATATTATCAACCACAGAACTAGAAAAAGCTTTCCAGAGAAGCAATTACTTTTCCCCTTTTATACAGAATGATGGGAGACACCAGGATGCAGCATGTTCTAGCCACCAAGCAACACTCTCACATTGATTATAAAAGTTATAAAGACTTGGAGACTGAAGTACAGCGACTTCATAAAACATATAGCCACACCAAGATAATCTTTCGCTGCCATATGCTCCAGCTGCTGGGATAATTCTTTAAATGGCATCAGAGGATTTCAAACTATTTGCCAATTGATATATCCTAAACCATACACCACTCTCCTCATCTCACTAAATGACCCTGCACATCTTTTTTGGCAAGACACTTCTTCATGAGTGAGTCAAAGAGGTAGGTATTACTTTCCCTTCCCTTCCGGTTGTCTTACCCCCAGTCTTTTTTTTTCTGTTATCCGTAATCATCATCTCAATCCAGCCACAAAAACCCTCTAGGTCTCTAACAAGGCAGATATGTCATCTGTGTAAAACTCAGGTCTTCAAGAGAGCAAACTCTTCAAAGATGGAAGTCAGTGTTCCCAACTGAGGGAGCACAGTAGGACGATGAGTCAATCTCACAACAATGTAATTTCATCCACTAGTAATTCAACACATCTGAGTAAACACTTCTAGGATTAATCTGAATCTTTAAAGAGAAGAATCAAGCATGAAGACAAACATGGATACAGACACTTACAAAAACATTACAGTCATGAAGCTAGGAAATTTTTATTGTTTGTTTTCTGTTAGCCATGAAAAACAACAGAGAAATCATTATAAAATAATTTCATGAATAGACTTTTCCCTCCCAACAAACCATAATATATCTGACTGTCTGCAGGAAAAGCAAGATCAGGTGCTACACCTACTTTGATCTCTCTCTGCTAAAGAAAAAATAATGCAAAGAAAAATTTGGCAGCAATTCCTCCAGATTATGAATCTTCACGATAAGCTTGGGCCAAACAAGCAAAAGGCTCATGGTAACTGAGATTTAATGAAAGAACAGACCTTTTAAAATTCTCTGATATCTTCTCTGCAAGACTCAGAGCAACAGCTGCAAATGGAAGTGACAGGGCAGCAACAACTACGGCTGGTTTTGCTTCTTAGAGGAAAACTTTCACCAACACTACTTCACAAAAAATTCACACCAAAAAGCTGCAAGTCAAAAAGTAACTCTAAAACAGTTGGCAAGGGAGGGAAAGGAATAGTGGAGAGTGAAATAAAGCAATAGAGAATGACAGGTTATCCAGATATAACTGATGTTTTGCCATTTAATTTTTTTCTGTCTTAAAACTAGCCCCTTCATGAAGAAAAATATCCACTTGCTTATATTTATCTCTTTTATATGCTTTGTGCAACTGTTATATCAATGACTTATGACTACAAAATACACAAATTGGATACTGAAACACACATCTAAATTTTTTGTAATGATTTTGAGTGTGGAAAATCATAATCTTCAGAAAAATGTTCCACTGTACTAGGCCTACAGATCCATAACGAGTGGTTTCATCCTGCCTCAGACACAAAAAGTATGCAGAGAACTAACTAGATTCTTGTTAGCTGATTCTTCTTCCAGCCCAGTAAGTCCTTAACAAAGCGCGTGATTGGCAAAATTCTTGATTTGAGTTCAACTTACAAGATCTGAAAACACTATTTTTTACAAAAATCCCTCATTTATTTGCTATGCACCCATACTAAAAGTGGAAAAACAGCCCACAACCTATAACCTGAAGTCTTCTAGGTCATCACAATTACGCATGCACATGCATGAACTTAGTTTATATTCTAACACAGACAGCATTTGCAATCGTTAAATTAACAACATATTCAGTTCCTATTATAGCTCCCAATTGCTCGGCTTCTTAAAATTAAATAAGGTCTACTTTTCAGAAGGAGACAAGATGATCAAATTGAGATTTTTTTTGATAACCAACAAAGGTTCTTTCTGGTTGATATATCTCAGAAGTTTTTGAATGCAAGAGTGTAAAAAAAGTTTGCAGGTAGTCTAGGGCCCAGTCTCAAGGCATGACCTCATCCATTCATGCCTTCACACCTTTGGCTATCTGACTCATGAAAATTTTAGTGCTTAGTCCACAGCCTGTCAAAACCAATAAGAATCTAAATATTGGTCTTAATATGGTTTTAATCAAGTCCTGAAACACCATGAAAAGTGGCGACATTTATCTGTGCCTCAGATGCTGTCCCCGGGGGGAATGCAAGGTGATTCCTCGAGTTCTCTGTACAGGTTACACACCAGATGGAAAATGCAGGACTTCAGCCAGCCAAAGCACATTACCTGCAACCCCATCACACACCTCCTGCCAGTCCCTGGGTGGCCCCAGCTTGTGCAGTGCCAAGTGCTGCCAGGGTTGCCTGATTGCCTGCCCCACATCTCCAGCCTGCCTTCCCCACCCTGCACCATGGGAAGGCCCTGAGGGATCCAAGGCAGGCTGAGCCACAGGCAGATGGGCCACTCAGTTCTGCAAAACACTCCTTTCATCAAGAGCTCTTGAAGGTATACTAATAAGAGTAAAAATAATTACCTCAATTTTCTGGCTTAGGAAATGAAGATGCTAAGCCAGTGAAGTGACTTAGCCTGGTCTTCCACATTGCAAGCCAGGATCCTATTCATCAAACAAAAATATCCCTCTAAGGTGCTTTAATGAAGCTTTCAAATTACTCCATGGAGTTGGAGAGAAAAAAGGATTAATCTGATCTACCTCTCCTTTCCTAAATTGGTTCAATACCAAAAGGTGTCTATTTTTTTATTATTATTATTCTTTTGCTGGGCTACACCACCACAAAGGCAGCAACTTGATGCCCCATAAATAGTCCAGAGATGTTCTACTGGCCCCTCCTATCTTTAATTAAACTTCATAGATTTTAACTATAGTAAGTAAAAGAAGTGCTATCAATAGATACTGGAGAACAGTCGTCTTGATACAAAGTGTTCGCACTCTGGTATGCAACCATATATCCAACAATTTTAGTGCTACACTTTGACTACCCAAAACAAGACTACCCAAAACAAGATCTCACCTTCCTTATCTTCCTAGTAGACCCTTGTCTCCACAATAGAGACCCCAGTATTCCTGTCTTCCTCCCCCATCTTTTGCATATTCCCTCTTCAGATTTGACCCACACCACGCTTTTATTTACAAAACATCTCAAACAAATTTACAAACAGATAACAAAGCCATGTAACTTCTGTAAAGAAAGTCAATGTTATCCACTCAGTAATGCTCTGAGTTTCTGATGTTAAAGCAAACCTGAAACTCAAAGTGAAACTCTGCTTTAAGCAAGAGGAAATATATGACGAGGGGGAAAAACCTTTGTGTATATCCCACCATGATCTGAGAACTGTCTCTGTAATTGAAAGACCCCTCCAATCCCTTTGAAGTTTATGGCCAGATCAAAGTAACACTGCTACTTCACATCTATATACATGATAGTACAATTGCTCATCAAAAGATGTAAGAAATCAGTAATAGTACAGAGCAAGTCAATTCAATGTGAACTGAAGGGTTCCAGTCATAGGAAACAACACACAGAAAAATAAATAAATTGTAATATAGGAGTAGCATCTAAGAAGACAAAGTTATTTTGTTTTCTACCATGGGTTTTCTGTGTTATTTCAAAAATATTTTTTTATTCTTAGGACTCATCATTCAAAAACAAAGAATATTGTTATGGCTATTAACAGACACCATATGTTTGCAAAACACTCTGATATGCTTGGGTGGAGAATAAGAGAACACCTCATTAGAATCACTTAGCTGACCAGTATGGAGGTAGAGATAAATTTGAATGACATGCACTAACAGCTGATTTAATCTGGTCAAAATAAATTATATTGCCTGAATAAGCAACTACCACACCAAAAATGTAGCCATGAAAAGCAAGAAGCAAAAATGTAGCAAAATTTCAGAATCATAAAACTGATGTACTGATTTGAGAAAAAAAAATACATTTAATCTCTTCGGTAAAATAAGAACCCAATCCAATAGAGAGGAGGGATGGAAAAGAAGGGGGAAAAAGGAGATCTATTGCCATTTTTTGATTACTGAAAGTATTCAGGTATTTTAGGCATTCCATAAAGTTGTATCCATGACAGCTGCAGTAACAATCCTTTCAGAATGGAACACTGCAGTGCTGCCCTAATCCACGACAGCTAGAACAGATTCTTTCAAACAGCAAACTTATATGCACCCCTCTTTTGAGTCTCACCCACTAAGACACAGCAGATTTAAAATCACCATTGCTTTGTCTCCAACTCTGTATCAAGGCTTTACTCAAGCTCTTACACTCCAAAACCCTCAACTGATTTAACAGCAAAACAGTACTCCCAAGATCTCAGGCCCCCAGTGCAGTGGCCTATGTTATTTCCAGATCTACTAGTCTTAAACTTGCTTGATTACCAGATGATTTTTAATCAGTACAGCTAAATGGGAACAAGCATGAAAACATGGAAAAAAAGTGATACACACATAAATCATTATTTCCTTCCACTGGCAGGAATAGTGTTTAATAGCACTACTAAGTGCATCCCTACCGGAGGAAAACAGGCCAGGAATGTATTACCTGAGTGACACAAGTATGAGTAAGCTATCAAATTCTTTCTGTAGAAAAGGTCTTTGGATTTAATTAACAAATATGTTTTTAAACCCTGAAAGTAACTTAGCATTACAATCCCTTCTAAATTTCACCCATGCAGGAAGTGATAACCCCTACAAAACAGCCATTCTTTCAGCATGGGCTCTAAATATATTTCCACAAAGCTCAGAGAAACTTTATCCTTTTAGACCGCTTCTTCCCTGGTCAAATGCAGTGAAATTCACAAACAAATTCATAAAACTAAAAGAGGGGAACAGACAAGCCACAGGAAAGCTTTCTTGAAGGTGGTCACACTCAAAGTTGCAATCAATGGCTCGTTGTCCTCAGGAGTCAGTATTGGGATCGGCACTGATTAATATCTTTGTCAGTGACATGGACAGTTGGACCAAGTGCACCCTCAACAACTTTGTTGATGGCAACAAGCTGTGTGGTGCAGCTGACACCCCGTAGAGAAGGGAAGCCATCCACAGGGACCTTGACAGGCTTGAGAGGTGGGCCTATGCAAACCTCTTGAAGTTCAAAAAGGCCAAGTGCAAGGTGCTGCACTTGAGTCAGGACAATCCTAAGCACAAATACAGATCAGGCAGAGAATAGATTGAGAGCAGCCCTGGGGAGAAGGACTTGGGAATGTTGGTGAATGAGAAGCTTGACATGACCCAGCAATGTGCAACTGCAGCCCAGAAAGACAACCATATCCTGGGCTGCATCAAAAGCAGCACAGCTAGGAGGTTAAAGGAGGTGATTCTCCCCCTCTGCTCTGCTCTTATGAGACCCCTCTTGGAGTACTGCATCCAGTTCTGGGTCCCCCAACACAGTAAGGGCAAGGACCTGCTGGAGTGAGTCCAGAGGAGAATCACGAAGATGATCAGAGGACTGGACCACCTCTCTTAACAGACAAGCTAAGAGAGCTGGGGTTGTTCAGCCTGGAGAAAAGAAGGCTCTGGGGAGACCTTAGAGCAGCCTTCCAGTACCTAAAGGGGGCTACAAGAGAGCTGGAGAGGAACTGTTTACAAGGGCCTGTAGTGTTAGGTAAAGGGGGAGTGGTTTTAAGCTGAAAGCGGGTAGGTTTAGACTAGACATTAGGAAGAAACTCTGTACTGTGAGTGATGAAATACTGGAACAGGTGCCCAGAGAACTTGTGGATAGCCCATCCCTGGAATTGTTCAGGGTTAGGCTGGATGGTGCTTTGAACAACCTGGTCTAGTGGAAGGTTGGAAGTAAGTTATCTTTAGGGTCCCTTCTCACCCAAAACATTCTATATTTCTGTGATTGTATGTGAGGCAGAAGCATGAAGTGAGAGAAAAACATAGTTTCAGAAGTAAAAAGGTCATATCAGTCTAAGTGGAACTACATGTTTAATTTTATAGGAATGTTAATCAGAAAGCATTCAGGATACACTTTATCAAAATCAAACAATAAGTCAGCAACTGCAATTACTTTCGGAACTATCTCTGCTGCAACTAGAATGAAAACCTATTATCTTTGTGCTTTCTTGCACTTCATTCTTATTCCTTTTTGTTTGTTTTTTGTTGTCACATTCCTGTTGTTGTTATTAAACACACAAGTATGGCCCACATTTTTAACCCTGGGGCTACAAAACATGGCAGATAATAAGCTGCTTATGCATCACAGCCCATCCTCAGCCAGCTCTAGTGTAACTGGGGTTTTGCTAAAATCCTCAGTACAATCTTCCATCCTCTGAGCTGCACTTAAGCCTATCCTGTATAGTAAGAATGGGTTGTTATGCCCTACTGAATAAGCCCTGGAACCCAGCACATAGTCAGTCAATGTATATTTATGCTTGAACTCACATCAGCAGAAACAATGAGTACAAAAGGCCATATATTATGGAGAAAAATAGCCACAAATACCTCTGGCACCTAAAAAAGTCACATGAAAACTGAACTCATTGAATATGAGTTACAAAAAGGATAAAATTCTAGTGCTTGTATGTCTTCTACTTTTAAATCCTTAATGATGCATTCAAGTCCCATTCCTCCACTCTTTCCATAAGAATGGAAGCTATACCAAATAAAAGGTTAAATATCTCACCTATTCTGTGTCTTTGGTTGTTGGAAATTTAAGGAATTGAAATTCTTCCAAAAGAGACTTAGTAGTCAGTAAACACTACTTGTGTTCCAGCTGAACTTTGAAAGTGAACGTTGAAAGTCTTATCAGAGTTTCAGGTGATATCAGACAGCCCATAAACACACTGAATAAAAGTAATTACAAAGAATTTTATCTTGAAGGCGGAAGACAAATGCGAAACTGTCACCTTAACTCTGCTGCAAAATTGCCAGAAGGAAATATTGCTATTAACCTGACAGAGCAAAAAAGACTCCCATAAATGCTTGAGTGCACTTGTACTTCCCTGTTCACCCTTGGCACTTCCAACTTACAGGTAACATCCATGTAGAGCTCAGTGCAACACACCTTACCTGACTTGACAGCTATTTCAGTAAGAGATTCCGGACACCCCCATCATAGAGAACCACAGAATAATTCACCTCTGGAAAAGTTTCTTCCTAGCTTCACCAAAAAGCAGATGTTTTTTGACCCAAACCCAAGAACTTTCCTTCCTTAGTGAGAATGCCATTCATTGTTTATGAACTGTGTATCAAGAGCATACATCGTCTTATATTACTGTGAAATTTGCATTTCCTTGGGATCTGAAGTCTGCTTTTTCTTGTGTCTTGGAACACAAGAGAATATTTTCTTTTTTTTTGGTTCAGAACTTTGGTAGAAGCCCTGAGTTCATGAATGTCTCCCATGTTACAGCTAAAAGAAAAGCTGCATGCCTTCTGCTGGAATCTCTCAGCGCTCTGCATCTTATGTGACAGATCAATCAATCACAATGGTCTCTCTTGACTGTAAAAAATGTAAGTAGCTTTAATAGGAGAAATTGAATCTAAGCAGAACAAAAAAATGGAATGCAAATGCTTTTACATCACCATTCTCCACTTACCTACATAGACATGTCATTAAGTTTTCGGTTGCTACCACAGAACAGGTTCTCAAACCTAACATCCTTGTCATGGCATAATTTGCTGCACAGATTTTCAACTATAGATCACTTTTTTTGTTAAAATGCTAACAAAGTTCTTCACAGAAGTCAGAGGACGGAATTTTACCCCTAGGTTTTCAAGGAAGTCAGTTCATTAGTAAACCACAATGTCTTGTCTCCTCTGATTTAGATCTATTCTGTTAGGGGCTACTGCACAGTTCAACTGTGGCATCTGTTTTAGAAAAAAACCACATAGTCTGCATATCAGCCTCTGTGTCTTGTGCACGCTGCCTTACCACGAAATATGATCTATGGGTATATACACTAAATATGTATGCACATACAGCACTATATGCCAGATGTAAACAGGTCTTGAATGCTGATCGAGGTACCGATGAGTTCCACATAACCAAAACCGTTCACACCACAGAACTGCAGCATCACCTATAAATACGGTCAGCACTTGTTTCTGACAAACAAAAAGTCCCTCTAGTCAAGACAACGCACTTACATGAACAAACCATCATATGATTGGAAAAGGCGAAAAAAAAATAGCTGTGCTTTGGACTATTCAGCCTAGACAGTCAGGAGCTGTGTTGACTGGAGTCACTGCTGGAATGATGTGTGGCTGTGGCTGATGTCCCACAGAGAAGACGGTGGCAGGACATATGTTTGGCAGTTGCAAGAACTGAAAAGTAGATTATGTCCACGAAAATGGAAAGCACTGTAAATATTCCTAGGGCAGAGAAGCACCCAGTGTTGGGGAAAGACGGTGGCATCACCGTGGGAGAGAAGCCCAAGAGAAGAGAGAGAAGAGTGGAGACACTTCACTTCTTTAAACAGGTGGCCATCTACTCTTATGGCTTTTGTCTCTTCTTGCAGCAGCTACATGCTAATTCAATTTATTCAGGAAAAAGACGGGAGAAAAAGCTCTTGCCCTTCACCCCTGGTTTCAGAATTATTGCGTCTCCTGGGGGGAAGGGTTAGACGGAGACATTTGGTTTGGAAATGACTCACTCGGCAGCGCTATGGAGCCGGAGGGTCTATTTTTAATATTTTTAAATGGAGAACTTACCCAGGTCTTATGCCAGCGCTGTGCTCCAAAGGCACCGCCGAGCGAGGGGAGCCGGCCCAGCCCGCTGTCTTCCGCAAGCCGCCCTCCGGCAAACATCCCCTTCGGGCCGCCGGTGGCATCGCCGCCAGCCCCGCTGCCCCCGGGGCCGGGCCGCCCCGAGCCCCCAGTCCGAGAGGGGCCGGAGCCCGAGGTCGCGGCTCGCACTCACCCGGGGCCGGGCTGCGGAGCGGGAGTCGGCAGCGCCCCGATCCCCGATCCCCGATCCCCGCGCCCCGCGCCGCCGCCAGCCGAGGGACGGACGCACGGACGCGCTGCCTCCTCGCCGCGATCTGGCGAAATTTGCCACCCACCGGCCAGGATTTTACACTTCCTGGCGGCTGGCCAGCCCTGGCTTCTACAGCCTGCCCCGGGCTGGCTCCTCCCCGCCGAGCCAAGAGCCGGCCGGGCCGGGCGGAGTGGGGGCAGCCGCGCTGCTTCCCCCGGCTCCCACCCCACTCCCGGTGGGGGTAGCCCGCACAGACCCATCCTGTCCCGTCAGAGCCAGGAAGTGTAAATTCTTCTGACCTTTAGCCAAAGAAAGGGAAGGGTAAGGATGGAGGAGCTCCGGAGGCCCTTCACGGGGAAGGGCGGCCAGCCCGGGTCTCACGGGGTGTTCCGTCTCCCCCGCCGCGCCTCCCCGGCCCCGCGTCTCGCTGACTCGGCCGAGAGATGCTGGACCTGCAGCCAGCTCCTCGCAGGCCCGGCTAAGGGCGTGGAATTTGCCTTCGCACCCAGCTACAGATAAAGAAATGGGTCGTGCAACACGGGGAAGGAGATGTGCCGTTTAAAGATAGGGCTTCTTTTATTTTGGTCTCATGGTTCAAGGTTCCTCTGGTAGCCGCAGCCCTGTGCAGTTTGCTCTGTTCTGCTGTCACAATCTACAAGCAGGTATCGGACAGGAAACTGCTGGAAAAAAATCACTTGTTATCCGGGGTCCCTAAAGAGATTAAAAGCCACAATTAGCTGCAGTCAGGGAGCAATCACATGGAACATGTAAGGCAAACAGTTATGCCGACTTTTGGAGAGATACTCATTAATTAAAACACTAAAATTTTTACATGTTTAAAGGAGACAAACCAAATTTGTAAAATAGTGTAATTTTCTTTAACTGTTTAAGAGCCTTCTGTGAATTAGTTTATCCACAATACTGGTGATGCTTGGTGACCCAATGCACTGCTTGTTAAGAGAATTCAAATCATAACTTTACAACTGAGTTGCATTTGGTCTTAGAATGAGAAAAGTTAATGCTACTCTAGAACCACTGTGTTAATCCGTTAGCTCATGCTAGGATCCTTTAACACTTTTAAGCCGTTCTGTAGATATCCACATCAAGCTTAAATGAGAACAGTTGCTGGATGTGTTTGTAGGAGATGTATTCTCCTTTTCTATCTCTAGATGTGT
>NW_016690181.1:8423287-8636404 GCF_001604755.1 Lepidothrix coronata
TGTGTAAAACAAATACTGGTGCTGTCAACCTTACCTGCAGCCCATTTCTACTACTAGTTATACAAATAGGATTTACTATTATGAACACAAAATCAGTGTCTGGGGCTTGCAGACAAAACACTGCAAGCTGTAGGAACACATACAAAAACACAGTTCCTGTCCCAGACTCATGTGGCATATGCTGACAGTCGATACTTGTGCATCCTATAATATCTATTAATTTACTAACAATTAAAAGTGCACATTGTCATTCATTCTGCACCTGCTTTTCAAACCAACAGTTACTTATTTCTCAGAGACAGCATTGCTGAAGTTTGAATGGTGATCTCAATCTGTGGCTTATGATACAGCTGGGAAGTGACTGTCACTGTGGCTAGATTGACTGCAAAGCAATGATGTGATTTATCATACTTGATAAATGGGCCAGCAAAGACCCTAAGGAACTTGCAGGTGAAGAGAACAGTGATCTGACATAACTGTTCAGATGGCACGCTCTATCTGGGAGAAATTCCTAGGTTTTCTAAAAAAAACCAAAAAACATCAGCACACAAACTGGAATCTTTCCCCAAGTTTTAACTCACAGGATTATGAATCAAAATTTGACAATACGTTTCAGGTGTGGGACAAATTCCTACACATGGAGACTTGTGGAACTCTGAGTTTATGAGGGGGAAGCTGTTTGCCATTTGGTTCTAGCTTCAGGACTACCACTGAGGGACATCATTGCCACAACACGGACTTATTGTGACCATCCTGATGTGTGGCTGAACTCCCACCTGTGGGAGAAGAGGAAGGACAAAACTGAAAAGATCCCCACCACCACACCAGGAGGAAGGAGGAGGTCGTCTTTGATTTCCTCATTAGGAAGAAGTGAGGCTTCTGTGAAAAGGAAATAGTCTTTGTCACTGGGAGTGAGGGCTCCCAGTTATGCAGGAGAATAGGTACTGGGAAGACTTTAATATATGGCAAGAGCAGACAAGAAATACAACTAGAAACACTAGCCCAGTAGAAAAAAAAGATAAAATACTTAGGTGGGATTCATTTTACCTAACTTTAGCTCTCTGAGTTTATGTAAAACACCCCAAGCTTTCAAAGTTAAATAATGTAAGTCCTACCCTAAAGCTTGCCCAAGTGGAATAAGGTTGCAGTGAAAGGGATCTGAAGAGAAAAGAGTTACGTTTAGGTTGACAGATGAGAAAACATCTTTAATTGCTCCTTTTTCCCTTTTAGCTTTGATTTGAGAAAAAAAAGAGAAGAATATGATTTTCAAAGAAAGCTCCTTGCCTTACACAGGCAAGTGATAATTTATAGATGTCTGCTCTCTGCCCCAAAGACGATACATGGTGCAAATGCACTACTGTGTGCTTTGTGTGAGAGGAATGGGCTCTTCTGTGGCCTTGTTCCACAGTGTCATCTCAGACTGAAAAGCAGGCAACTGACGCCAGCGATGTTGCTACATTTATATAATGAACAGATATGTGAAAAATAGCTACAACCTTAATTTTGTTTTTGACACGCTGCCTTAACACCACACATCCTCTCTGTAGCACACTCTATAGCAAGACTGAGCACACACACGTCCTGCTCTCACACAGCCTGCTGTTCAATACAAACCTAACCACAAGAGTTGTGACTAACAGATGTGACCTTTTATTAGTTTGCTTATAACGCACTTGATGATGGGACAAACCCACAATGTATCGCCTTTGCTTTGGCTGTGTGATCCAACAGGTCTTTAGCATCATGTGCTTCCCAGAAATGAGTTCTGGGAAAAGACCCACAGTGTGGTCTGTGAGGAGGGCAATGAGGAGAGTCATCATTTCTGAAGAGCATTCCTAATTCTGGCACTAATTTTCAAAGAGCTGAGGGCTGCAGCTGAACCAGGCTATGTTTTATTCTTATCCTATCCACAAGGATCTCTTGCTCTTTCATCTGCTAGGATAGCCAATTTACTCCATCTGTGCAGTGTGGTGGGGAGGAAGGGCAATCAAGAAGAAGTTGACTCTAACTGAAGTGGATGATTTTGACAGCAAAGGCAATAGCTACACTTGAAGTTGCCTTGCATATTCTCACAAGGAATGTGGGGCAAACAACTGAGGATAAGCGGGGAGGTGCAACCACCTATCCCAACTCAGACAGTGAGGACAGTCCTCAGCGACATTGTGCAAATTATTTAACAATGCAATTCATTTTTCTCTTGGGACTGTAGTGAGAAAATTCCATGTATCAGTGATGCTGTGAAGCTTAAACAACTCTTCCAAAAAGAACAGAAAATTTAAATTGTTCTTAAGTTGTCATTTAATGTTCATTTTTATAGTTTCAAGCTTGGGGAGGGGAAGGGAGGGGAAGGGAAGGAAACACCTCCAAGCAGTGGGGTTGAGGATACACTATTCTATCAATTTTACAAGTCAAAGCTCTGGCACGAGTGATATTCAGGAAACAAAATTTATTTCTACAGGGGAAAATGCAGCAATACTACACCTGTCAAAAAATAATTAAAATCCCAGCTACTCATAGGGAAGACAATTCTCAGAAGTCGTAATTCTGAAAGAGACCTAAAACAGCAGGAGAGCAGGCAGTAAATTAGACAGACCCATAATTTGACATGACAAGAGGGGGAAAAAAAGGCAGAAACAAGAAAACAATGGGATAGTAGAGTTCATAAACAGAAACTGTAGCAAAGGCCTCTGTTACTGGTATTGTAGTGTAAACTCCCTGGAATACTGCATTCAAACCTGAATATCTTCTCATCAAAAAGACATCAGCAAACATAAATGAATTATTAAAAAAAAAAAGAAGTAATGAGGATTGATTTAGAGTCACTGTCAATGAGCTGAAAGAGCTAAATACAGATGTGCATGGGGCGTAGGACACAACGCTACAAAATATAGACACTGTGGGAGATCAACTATTTTGGTTTACAGAAGTGAGAGAGTTAGTATTGCAAGGAAGGAGAAACTAGTATGAAACAAGGCAAAAAAAATTAGGATGAGTACTCTTACAATGGCTTGGCTGTAAGATCCACTGCCTGATGGAGAAGTTGCTCTGGGACACTTCTTCTTGCGGTATTTTAAATAAGCACAATACAGTGTTTATCCCTTGGCCTACCAAGCACAGTGGGCTAGTTGATCTTTCACAGAGGAATTTTCCATCTCTAATTTCTATGTTTCTAAAGTTTCCTCCTCTGTAGAGCACTGTTTGTCACGTCAGTGCAAACCTCGAGGAGAAGACAAACAATATAGCCCACAGGGAGAGATCTAAACAAAGAAAATGGCTAAAGTATGTTTGTGTGTGATACTTTACAGTCACACCACAAATCATAGCCAGGCAAAGGCAGTTGCAACCAGTATTCCTTACACCGACCTCTGCTAGAAACCATAATACAACTGTCCAAAGGTCACAAGCAAGCTTAACAGATCGTTCTTTCCATCCTCTCGCTTTAAGTCTTTCCATCCCACTCCTGACTTCATGTGTCGCTCCAGCATCTCTATCTGCTCCATCTGCCTCTTGCTTTTCATCTCCAGGGTCAGTAAACTGAATCTTTAAATTCAGTACCTGGAATCCAATACATCCATCCTGATTTTTCATCAACATCTTTTCTATACAGGGAGCTCGACCTGACTGTGCTTTTGGGGGCATTGGAAAAAGACAATTGGAGCCAGTGTTGTGTTGATTGCACAGTGATACCATCCTGAAAGTCCAGGAGAACCTCACTGTGTGCTCTTAGTGTAAGGAAAGCCCAGAAGAGTAGCACTGCAAGCATCTCTGCCATGTGCACTGCCTTGCTGTGAGCCGGCTCCATGGGGCTCACTGTCAGGTCACTTAGGATCTGTAGCCTGTGCCAGCGAGGAGGTCACTGAGTAGGTAATTTGGGCGAGGTGACCAACAGCTCAGTTACCAGCTGTGGAGAAGTCTGACATTTCATATATCAACTGTTTGCTGACACCAGCTTTGGGTTATATTGTCTTTCAAAGCTGCACACTCAAAAGAACATGCACATGGCATGAGACCTATTTCTTACGTTAAACAAGTGATTTACTAGATGTTAGATGACTCTTACTGGTAAATGAATGCCAAATCATGCTGCTCTAATTACAGGAGGTTTCTAAGGTGCCTTGCTTTACTCATTCCTGACTTGGTGTGATTCATCTCTTGGTTTTCAGTCTACGATTTTACACTTTCTACACCTCTCTTGCGGACCATGCTATGCTCTGCAAGACAGAAGCACTCCAATGCAGTGAAAGCCACTACCAGGAGTAGAGTTTGCATACTGAGAAAACAACAGGCTTTCCTCTCTAAAACAACTAAATGCATTTGGCCCCATCATTTTGATGTAGCTCTCAGAGCCAGCTGAAAACAAATCTATGTGGATGCAGCAGAAGTACACATTTACCTCCTGAGCTGACTGGCACAAGAATCGGTTTAGTCAGGGGCCAAGAAGAAATCATGTGTTGTACCAAAAGTTCTTCCTATATTTATATACAGAAAGAATGTGGGAGGGACTTGAACCCTCCCAGCCATCCTGCAGTTAGTGGGATGATGGGCAGACATGCCTTTTTGTCTAGAAGCAGGATTCTCACTTGTTGTTGTGTAGCTTATGTTACTGATTTGGCACAGTTACTGACAACTTAACCTTATCTCCCAGGGGTGACCCTGCCTTCCTTGATAAATGGAGGAATGATAGAATGCAACCAGGTGCCATAGGTAAATTTACAGGTTTACAGATGGGTGTTTATTTACTTGTCTGCCCTTGACTTCCACTGTAAATATCCTGTTGTTTCTTCCAGATATAAAAGTGCTGATCGAACCCACTGGAAGATGCCTTTACTAGCTAAAGGATCTTATTTTGTCTGTCCGGGAATGTGGTTGTGCTGTGGGGCACAAGGCTGTGGAGCCACAGGGGAGAGAAGAAAACCAGAGTTTATCTGCACAGAGAATGGGACTGGTGGAATTAGTGAGTTTTAATTTGGTAACTGTATGATTCTTTCTGGAGCAGTCAAACTGTTTGAATAGATGCTCTTGTCTTGCACAGGAGCATCAGTGGCTTCTGACATAGAAGTGATGAATACAGTGAGACTGTACTGTAGGATTAAACTAGGGAGGCTGAGAAGGCTTGGTGGACAAGTGTGGGCATTTGAAATGTGGGCTGCATTTCAATGTACAGAGTAAGGTGCAAGTACTAGAATATGCATGGCTTGTGGGAGGTATGTGGATGCTAGAGTGAAGGACAGCTTTATGGAGTATTCCTCCATGTTATCAGATGCCACTGATCCCAAATTATCTATTTGTATCACACAGAGCCTTTGTACCACAAACACACCATAAAGCAGGAGGAAGGATATAAGATGCTAAAAGTGCTACATAAATGATGATGCAGACTGTATATCAATCTCCTGTATAGGAGGAGTCTTTGTGCACTTGAGGAATTCCACTTTTGATTGTCAGAATAAATGTATTTAACTAAAGAATCACATATGCACATGTTCAAATGGCTTATGAGCAACATTTTATGGTGGCCACATGACTGTGTGTACAGACACGCTCTCCTCCATTAAGCCGGCAGGGGTTTCTGAACACCAGCTGTGGAATCTGTCTCTATGGCTCTGTGTTTGTGTGGAAGACAGTCAAATCCCAACTATGCCAATATGAAGCTGGGCAAGTTGGTTTGACACATCTCCAGTTCTCAGAATTTTTCTCAGTCCCTCAGGTTTTTGATTTATTTTCGGAAGCTCTCCAAGGAGACTGCTCTTTATGTGGAACTTACCATTCTGCCAGGCCAGACTGGAATTTCAGCCATTCATAAAGGAAATATGAGGTTTCGTGTGTGTGCGTGTGTGGTGCCAGCTCACTAGAACACACACAGGGACAACACTTGGGCTTTGCAACCAATAAAATTCAGCAAGTAAACCAGCTTGCCTCTTTTCTTTCATGTTCCCTCTCCCTCCCTTCCCCATTATTTTCACACCCTGCTGAAACATATGAAATGGCAAAAACATTCCAAGTTAAACAGTTGAACTCTGGATTATTTACCTAATCCATGCACACCATGCCCTGGCCAGGCACCCTTTCTTCCATCCTTGCTCTGCAAGAGAAAGTACATCTGCCAGGTCATGGCTAAGGAAAGGAACAATCCTGAACCGTGAAGAAAGATAGCTCTAGTGACACCTCAGCAAAGCAATGCCTGGCTGGCACTGCATTACTTCCCAGGCCAAGAGGTCTGGAACAAGGTACATAAGCAAAAAGCAACAAACTGTGGTGTTCCCCTGCAGCTGGGGAACCTGCTCCATGAAGAGACTCTGTATGAGGCTGCACACAGCCTAGCACACAGGGTTGTTCAGTGAGGGAGAGGTGGTGTTCAGGACTAGGCAGGGGATTTTGGAAGTAAGATGCAAAAGCAAGCGCACCTACGTGCTGACTGACAGATCCATTCTCACCGTGAATTATCAACCTATTTAAAAATATGTGGTGGGTTGATCTTGGCTGGACACCAGGTGCCGACCCAGCCTCTCTATCACTCCCCTTCCCAGCCAGACAGGGGACAGAGTAAGGTGGAAAAACAACTCATGGGTTGGGATAAGGCAATTTATTTAAAGCAAAAAGCAAAGCGGAAGCTCGCGCGCACAAAAGTGAAGCAAAGTGAAAGATAACACAGCTTATTCTCTACTTCCCATGAGCAGTGATGGTCAGCCACTTCCAAGAAGCAGGGCTTCAGTACACATAACAGTTCCTCAGCAGGCAGCCATTGGAGACAATGAATACCTGCCTTCCAGATCCTTGCCTTAGCTTTTATATCTGAGCTGATGTCATATGGTATGGAATATCCCTGTGGTCAGTTTGGGTCAGATGCACTACTTGTGTCCTCTCCCAGGATCTTGCCCTCGACTGAGGAAGGAATGTTACAGTGCTGATGCTGTGCTCAGCAGTGGCCAAAGCATTGGTGTGTTACCAACACCCTTCTAGCTGCCAATGCAAAGCACAGCACTGTGAGGGGGGTTGTGGGGAAATGAACTCCAGCTCAGGCAGACCCAATACATCTACCACTAAGAGAGGCTTGCTTAGTCTCTTGCTGTCTAATTATACAATTGTTACAAGCAACTGGAAATAGGAAACTTGTCTGTGATGCCTTAAGCCCCTAATGGATTTTATTTTGCTAATACTTTTAAGTTTTATAAGTAGTGGAAGTAGACTCTAAAAGCAGCATCCCTTACATCCCTTTCCCTGTAGCACCCTTGTTTACACATTCCTTAATCCTCTTACCCCATTCTATGTACCCTATATCACTCCTACCCCCGAATCCGGTAGAAATGTTTAGTCTCTTGTCAAGGCAAGGCCTAGACTGTTTGCAGAGCAGCGTATCTTGGCCTAAACCACAGAACACGGTCAAGAACTTGGTAACTATGTACCCTTTGTGCTCTGAAGAAGATGAAGATGGATGAATAGAGGGTCCCAAAATTAACCCCAGACCCATTTCTCAGGGGTGGACCCGGGGCGGTCCAGAGTAAAGGCCACAGGGTGGACATATCTGGGATTGGATGGATGGTATTATAAAATGTAGCATCTCAGGCACAGGGGGGCGTGCGTCTTGTAACATCTTTGCCTTGGCATAATAAACCCTTTCCTTATCTCACCCCTAATTAACTGCTCCGGAGATTTTTTTCAGCACCTAAATCCCACGGCAACATCTGATTGCATAAATCTGGCTCAGGTAGGCTAGTAGGGACCCCAGACAGCTTGCACTGGGTTACTAGGCAATGTAACTTATTAAGGGCCAGAATGGGTCGCTTTAGCTCAGTTTTCTCTCTCCGACAGTAGCCAAACATAGATGCCTTAGGCGGACCACAGGAACAGAAAAAGCATATAGAAAGAGGACTTCTCCCAGTCATTTCCACTACTATTTTCCCCAATATTAGCTGAGTTAAAGGTAGCAAGAGGTGCTTCCTGCAGTTCACTCTTCCACTATAATTGCAGATACCTTTGAATATAGTTTCACATCCATGTTTTCCAAAGTTTGTAAGGAGCAGATGTCTTCTTGCTGGAGAAAACTCCATGACATATGGTCCTGATAGGAGGCAAAGAGAAAGAACAATGTTAACATGAGTTAAGCTATGTTGCTGCCAAATACGCAGTCACAGCCTGAATTGCAGTCAATGAAGTCAATTCTAATTAGCTGTAATCTGATTCCATATTTCTCCCTTCTCTACACACAGTGGTCATAAAATTAACCAAATAAAAGTTTTCCCTGTTATAAATATGTAAAGGTTTAAAGAAATAAATTAAAATAAATAAAAAATTTAATAAATTTAATAAAAATAGCAAATTTCTGTCACCTCTATTAGCTTTGAAAAAAGGCATTTTGCTGACACAAACGTATTTTTTTCATCTGATGAAAATTGCAGTATGCAGCAGTGCTCAGGATATGCACAGGATACAGACTGCCTGCACCTACCTTATTGCATGACCCTGTAAGCAGGGAAAAGAGGACAGAAAGAATCAGGGTTAGCAGCTGACCCAGGAAGATGCGGAATTTAGTAACTGTAATGTGTTATTACCACTACAATGAGCTTCCAGTGTTTACTGTACACATACAAATTGGTGTGCAGGGAGATGGGCTGTCTGAATAAATAAACAGAAAAGGACAGGGTCCAAGTCAAACCGAACAATAGACTGGGGAGAATGCAAGACTCCTCTTTAGCTGGACTTCCCTCCAGGAAACCCAACTCATACTAAAATCCTCCTGTATCCTGTGCCCTAGCCTGGGGGTGTTGACTCAGTTCCAGCTAATCATGTAAATCGTATCTGCAGAAGGAGGTGAGTGCAGGCTGCTGGATGCTACCAAGAAAGTATTCTGAAGGAAACCTCCCGGCTCTAAAATGGAAAGAGAGTCGGCCTCAGTAGTTTGAGAGAGGTAAATCTGTTCAAGTGCCCCCAAACATGACTGTTTCTTTAGTCAAGTAGCTGACCATGCATCAGACCCAAACAAAATCAAAACTTGTGTCCTGCCTCCTTATCGTGAAAAATGAAAATGGTTGTCCAAACACAGTGATTCTCATAGCTCCAGCAGAAGGAGATTTTTAGACTCTGAGGCTCCCACTTCAAGACAACTGGGGCTTGAACTGTGCAGTATTTGAAGCTTACCTCTTTGGATTAGTAAGTTTCCTAAACATGAAGCTTCTCTTCAAGACATGAGAAACTAAAACATCCATTTTTCAAACTGTGGCTTTAAGCTGACCAAGAGAAAAAGAGAATTGGGAGAGGAAGTTTCTAGCTGAGAATCAATATGCAAGCCCAAAACTGGGCAGTAAGAAACTAGTTTCTCAGCCTTTTGCAATTAACAGGCCAAATAGTGCTTGAGGGGAAAAAAAAAAGAAAACAAAAGTGGGAGGCTCTGGAACATTTTATACACTACTAATGTTTGCCAATTTGCTCAACAAATAAAGCACCTGACATCTGATTAATAAAAAGTTGTGATTTTAGAAAAATAAATTGCATGTTATAATCACAGCTATTTTAACTGGGATTTTAACTGGAGTACTGCTCTCTGACTTCCAACAGTCAGAAATCAGCAAGTATTCCATTGTCTGGACTCTTATATTTTATGGATTAACAGTGGGTCACAGTCCACAGACTGATTAAATTGATTCACATTGTTTTGGAGCTTGTAATAGTGGTCTTGAAAATCAAGGTACCTACAATCTCTGTGTGCTTTTGTGTTTTCTCTCAGAGCTCCTTTAATATGCTGCATATTCATATCTGAAGCTGGTTGGGTCATTATACTTGCCTTCTCAAAAACAAAGTAAAGCTTTTTTTTTTTCGGAAAATAAATAAGATATTTTCATCTCTTTCAGCAAGATTGGAAGTAGACTATTCCTATTCTTACATTTCCTGTTCCAGGAAGGAAACACGGGTTTAAAATTTTTGTTACTACAGACTTTTCTTTCCTAGTTGAATCAAATCTGAATCCGTGGTGATACTGAAAGAGTTATGCTTCCTGTTTGCTTCTGCTTAAGAAAAAAAGTTCTAGTATGAACTGTTGAAAACGCAGCTGTAACTAATTAACATCCAGCCTTCCTCAAACACTGTTTAACATTTACTTATCAATTGAAGTCCTTACATTGAACAGTATCTTAAATGCCTTTCCTTTTAAAAATGCAGACAGGAAAATTATCAAGGGTGCTATGCGTATTCTTTGTGTTCTACTATAAGAAACAATTTTTGTCTCGGACTTCTGCCTCAGTTTATTGAATTTGAGCATTTCAAGAATGTTTCCAAATGAAATGTAGCTGGGAGGATCCTGAGTATTTAAAAATCACAATGAATCTTATAATAAAAGCAGAGGCACATGCTAGTTAAAATCTAATTTGGGTTACAATATGCTGATTTTACCTGGACATGGAATTCTTTATGCAATTTCCTTTTTGTCCCCTCCTCTTCCTATAGTTACTGTAATTTTGTGTGCTGACTCAGTTGGCACATTCCAATCTGGAAGGGGCTGCATTTTCAGCAACAACTGAAGTATTTACCAGTTGTGTAAGTTGTGAAATATTTTAGAAACTACAGAATAACATAGCATCTTTTCCTCACCATCACCACCATTTAGAGCAGTGACAAGTACCTTGCAGTGATATTGTGTAAGCACTAGTTCACTGCTGATCACAGTCTATGGAGGAGCAAAAATTTCACTTGGTCAATTTCATTGATGGGCAAAATGAGAGTAAAAAACTTAAAAGCTTAATTTGCAGCAGGTCCTCTCAACTCCTCTTAAAAATCAGGTCAAATTAAATCTGCATGGTAAGGTCAAGTAGACCAAGAATCTGCACAGTAGCTGCTCTACACACACAGTTGACGCTGAGGATCTAACATGCACACTATGCATGTTCCAGGTTTTTTTCAATTCAAATCACCTTCATTTGGGTCTCCTGGACTGAATGCCTACTGAAATCTGAGCATGTTAGGTACACTGCTGGAGAACATTTTCCATTTTAATTTCACTCAATAGAATCTAACCCCTCCACTCAAAATCAGCCCCTGATGCAAAATGAAACACAGGCAATAGAGAGATCAGGAGATTTGCATAAAAAATACACTTCTGCTCTAAACTAAAACACTAGTAGAGACACATCACAAGTATTGCTGTCAGGACTGCTGCGATGGCTGTGCTCTGTCCCATATTTACATCACTTCACTGCACATTACAGCCACAATGTAGAGAAAAGGCATCACAGACTGACACATGGGTTTGCTTTTTCCAGACTGGTACATAAGGTCCTACGTTTAGGCACATCTCCTGAGGTATAAAGCATCTATACTTGTCTAAACTATGACAGTTTGTATCTGAATGTATGAGAATTCATTCTGCTTCATTTCAGGACACACTGACTAAAAACAGTTGGTGACCTGGAGCTGCTTTACTACCAAAAACCTGTGTTTGTGTTGCTCATTTAAGCATTGTTTTTACTGCTGGAAGAAATTTTTCTTGAAAGTAGTGCTTCAGCTCCATGGTATTTGTGTCACTGCATAATGAAGTTGCATAACATTACATCACTGTGTATTGGCAAGATATCGCAACATGAGGATTCAGGCAGCAGTGCTCCCATGTAGCACTGGCATGAAGAGTTACAGGAGAAAGTGGAAAATCCTTTAAGGCGTGGTTTGCACCACTGTATTTACACTGCCCTTTATAATCACAGGTTTGTACAGTGTGTGGACAACTGAAAATATAAACTCAGCCACCAATGTCCAGCCTTTCTGTTACATGCACAAATTCTCTTCCTTGACTGACACAAATCCTCAGCAAACATGTTGTCACAGGAACACCCTGCTAATAAAACCATGTCTGCAGTTGTCTTCTCTGAGCTCTGGTTCCCCAGGCAGTGGCCCTTCTGCCGATAAAACCTGTCAGATTGAGGATGCACAGCTTGGGTGAAAACAACAAAGTACCCCAGTGACAGGGCAACATCAGTAGCTATAAAGCAAGGAATGACTTCCTAAGGCTAATATTAGACTCATGATGATTTGGTTTACCCTTCAACTAAGGTAATTTTATAACCTTTTATAATTTTATGTCAGAAGAAGGTGTTTTTATCAGAGAAATACTTGGGAGCCTGATTTAAAAAACAGCTATCAAAACAAAACAAATTCTAGGTTCAGCTACAACATTTTTTTAGGGCTGTGACACTTCAGTAGCCCTTTGATTCAGTCTCTGGTACGGTGAGGCACAATGAATCACAGATCGGTTGATGCTGATCTGTGGCATTGTACAATGCTGTCATTGTGGGGAAAAGGAATGAAGTTGGATTGTTTGCTGGATGTACCACTCAGTAGGAAACAAAACAACCAGCACACCAACGCTTAGGTGCTCTTCTCAGCATGGCAAAAGATTCAGCTAACTCATCAAATTGTGCATCTTGGGATGTCAGGATTAAATACAGCTTACAGGTTTTGTATGCTCCATTTTGCAGTTTACTGAGAGGAAAACAAAACCAACAAAACAAAAACAAACAAACAAACAATCAAAAATCGCACACAAAAAAAAAAAAAACAAAAAAAAACAAAAACCAACCAAACAAAAAACAAACAAACAAACAAACAAAAAACATTGAATTAATAAGAACCAATGGGGTACTTAGTACATAAACACAAGAACTTTTTGGTTTCAGAAGTAAGCAGCCAACACAGAGTACAATTCCCATCTTTGCCAGGTGCCCCTGTTCTCCTTGCCTGTGGCACCTGCTTCTGTTGTTACCCTGCCCTCCTCTGAACCAGACCTGCCAAAGCTCACAGTCACACCACTGACAGCTCCCTCCTGCCTTGCCACAGGGTCACGGCCGCCACTCTGCATCCCCTGGAGATGCAGAGATCCTGGGCACAGCACGGCGTGACCATGTGGTCCAGGACAGTGCAGCCTGTGGAATTACAAAAGGACACAGGAAAAATGCTTTTCTATGTTTTCAATTCCAAACAGCACTTCTCTCATGCTTACCCCTCTGTGCCTGTCAGCATTAGAGTAACGGTCCCTGCAGCTCTGAAAAACATAGAATCATATAGGATGGTTTGGGTTGGAAGGCACCCTAAAGAACTTTGCATCCAGCAACCCCACTGCCATGGGATTGGAACTAGATGATCTTTACTGTGAGACTGGTGAGGCACTGGAAAAATTTGCCCAGGGAAGGCCAGGTTGGATGGGGCTCTGAGCAACCTGGTTAGTGGAAGGTTCCAACACCATGGCAGGGTGTTGGAATGAGATGATCTTTAAGGTACCTTCATGCTACTAGGGTCCTGGATGGCCCAGGGTAAGTCAACAGTGGTATTTCTGCTTTGGCCACCCTAACTGTGATCCCACATCACTGTCTTGCACTTCCTCATGCTGCACTTGCCTGGACAGAGTTCACTGACCAGATGTTACCCAGGAACACTCACCCTGCTAAGTATGTTACATGTACAAACACTGCTGAAGGGTCATTCTGTTCAGTGCTCCATGTTGCAAGAGTGCTCACTGTAAATCTCAGCCTGTTTCTGACTGAAATAGTCCCAATGTTACCAAAAGAAATGCAAATTTTAGAGCTCCATTACTTTCAAATAAAGCTCGTTGTGTTTCCATCCAAACCACTCCTTTGGGAACGGGAACTGTGAGTTACAATGAACGCACATAAACAGTTAGAGGTATTTTTTCTAGAGGAAGTTAGTATTAATTTCTCTTATACATGCTGCATTTACTATGTAATAGATGACAAGCAGTGGGGATGAAATCTGGTTTGATGTATTTTGCATAATCTGGTATGATTTCCTTCATATGAAAGCATAATCAGCTTTGCTCTAAAGAGAGTTTATTGGTTTGTACTATTTCGCATTTCATTCTTATCCTATTGGTAAGAGACTGGCAGAGGGCTAGTTGGAATCAATTTACTTGTGGCATAATGTTTCACATAACCATAAACTGAAGTATTAATGTAATTAGGTAATTTCTGCTGTTCTGATGTGAATAAAAATGCAAGTATAATAACAAATCTAGCAGGTCTCACAGCAGAAAATATGTTCTTAGTTTATGATAGACATCAAGTAAGGAAACTGTAATTCCCTTCTTAGAAGGGACTAAATATATGTGAAGGCTTTTTGGTATTGACACAGTCATAAGAGACTCATTAGAGCTCTTATTCCATGTGTCTCTGTGCAAACACATGCACACGTACACGCATATACAGAGGCTGTAGACACAACTGGCCAGCCTCAGCAGGTTCAAGATGCTGACTAACACCTCTTGCCTCCATATCATTTGAGATAGGAACTTCCATGGCAGAGCGGACCAGCAGTCCACAGCATTTGTCGCCTCATACACCCTGGTCACTAATATCGGATATTTTACAAAACTCCACAGAAGCCAGTATAAGCTGCCAACTGCAGACTTCCTTGAGAGGCTGGCTCATGTCCCAAAATTATAAATGCACAAACACAGCTGCATTTGTGCCAGTTCTAAAAGGCCAGAGGCAAAACATTTAATATACATTTATATGGATATGAAACACCCCTCTGGGGATGTACTACTTGCATGCATGGAAGTGAACAGTGGCAGTAGCAGATAAATAATGAAAACGTCAATTATGTTTTAAAGAGCCTTTTAATAGTTCATAGTGGTTTTAATAATAAGGGGAAGGACAATTTTAAAGCATTTATCCTGACATTTACCCTTATGATGACTTGGTAATTTAAGCATGCGGTTGTGATGAGCTACAGCTTTAGCTCTACCTCTTGGAGAGAGAGAAATAATTTATAGTCCAGTTTGTTAGTATTTACAATTTTCCTCTTCTGTTTTGAGGCATTACTAGAGACTTTTCTGAGTGTATGGGTTATACCTCCTCTTTTCAGAGTTTTAAGCCACCCAAAACAGAGAAAGAAACTGCTTTTGATCATTATCTGTTGCAATTACATGTGTGATCAAGGCATTGTTGAAATAAACTGGGGCTTTATGATTTTATTACTACTTCTTAGCACCTAAATGTGGAGTTCTTTGAATTAGCCAGCATATCAATAAAGAATGAAAATGCAATCATAGCTGTAGAGCAGAAATAAGGCCTCTAAAATTGTCATTTCAAACCAATATAAGGCAGCAATTGCAACAAAAGGATCCTGGATGGCTCCAGCATTTCCTTGATAATGGGATATGAATCCTTTTACCTTACCAAGATGTAACTTAAATTAATGATGACTGTTCTCTCACCTATTCTCATACAAAATGAGCTGACAGGGTTCTTGTTGCTGTTCTGGTTCACAGGCACAATCTTACAGCTGTCCTTACCTCCCAGCTCTGCAGGCAGCCTGAGCTGCAAGATCAGTGACACGATGCAACTGCCTGAAGTACCTCAGTGCCCGAGGCTACCTGGATCTGCCACTGCTGCACCGACAGCCCTGCACATTTCACACATCTGCCCTTAGCACAAATGTAAACTGAGCACGTGCACAGCTGGATGGCTCAACGCTGATCTCTCCACGCAGGAGGATGGACCAGTGAGTGAGTGGCTTCCTGCTGGGAGGTCCCTGGCACCTAGTGGTTAAAGGAAGGCAGTGCAGAGGACAGTGATCAAGTGGTATTTAGGCTGTGAAAGAGCGGAAGGGAAGCAAGAATATTTAGCAGACTAAAAATGGTTAGGCATAGATCAAAGGTTGTGTCACAGCAACATTGGATTGTACCTGCAGTTGACTATAATGGGCGGGGTGTAGGAAGACTTTGTAATGAATACAGAATATTAGACTGATTAAATGTTTCTATAGCTAATTTCTTGACACTGGTGTCACTGCAGTTTCAGAGCTGGTCCTTGATGTTTCACTCTAAACTGGCCAGAAGTCACCAAGATAGCCTGAGGCCCTATTGATGCACAGAAACTTCTCCCCTGCCAGTAATGATTCCCAGTAATAGGTCTTACTAACTTCTTGCTACTAAAGGTAACTTCCTCTGTTGGAAGAAATAAATCATGCAACTGAAACATGCGAGCTTGAGGCTTGCTGTTTTACATACTATGTCTCGAAGGAGATCTTTCTGGCAGCTGTTATCAATCACAGTTTTCCAAAGAGCTTTAGCATATTTGAGCTTTCCCTTGCTGCCTTCCCCTCCATATTGTTGCTTGCATAGTGTGGCAGCTGCCTTCAGCAGCTGAAAGGGAAAGCTGGGAGCCCATGGTGGTGATGGCTCCTGCTTCGTTGTTCAGCTTCAGCACGACTACATCATTCTGAGAGACACTGACATTCAAAAGGAGAGTGGGGAGGAAAGGCTTGTTTACTTTTTCGCTTTTATTAGAGAGACTAAATGTCTTGCTTTTGTCCCTGCTGGCTTAGTCCTTCTGTCTCATCAGAACTAACTCTGCTATGATTTCAGGGTTGCAAATACATCAAGGAAAACATTTTGATGTGTGCTTTAATTTGTTTTTAAAAGCAGAAGCAGTTCCATTGATTTGAGATATGTTACACCGAATTTTCTCCCAGGAGTTTTGTGGGCATCAATGAATGGTTGTCACATCTGGATGAGACCTTAAATAAAGACAGTAGTAAAAGACTGGTGTTGTGCTTAGGCCAAATGCTTTCTGCTGGAAAATACTCTGCTTCTTTTTGTCCCAGTGACACTTTGCAGTTTGGACACATTCATAATCTCATGAACTGGCACAATCTGACCTGTCTATCAAATTTTATAGGGATTGTCTTGCAGCAGGGGCCAAAGAAAGTTACCTTAGATGAACTGCTAATGTGCAATGCCTTCTTTATAACAGTGTTAGCATGCTCACTTTCCAGTTTTAATACAGACGAGTGTCCACAGACTTATATAGCACATGGAGAGTATCTGTTAGAATAGAGCCTCACAGATCACATCTGTCAGCAGTGGTCTCATCTGCTAATTTGCAGTCCCCTTTGAAGAGTCTCAAGTATCAGCAATTCAAACTGAAAAGGCACAACTGCTTCAGCTGGGAGGTCAGGGAGGGAGGAAGGAAAACTGTCATCTGACAGACGATTGAGAACTGACACTGAAGAGTATTAACCACGTGGTTTAGCTCCATTTCTTAAAAAATCCTAACAACAAGAACCTGTCAGGATTACAGCTCCTTAGTGAGTAGAGATGGGGCCAAATGCCACAGGAGTGCAAAGAGGAAAGGTCTTGATTCCGCATTACATGCACTTTGTTCAGCCACTACAATGGGCAACAGACTGAGTCAGACCAAAATTGCTAATCATGCCTGTGATGTATCCTGAAGAGTCCTAACCTACTCTCACCATCCCAGAGTTAACGGGTTTCACCAACAGAAATAACTGTAGGAGATTATAAAATGAAAAGAGTCTAACACAGACAAGTCCATAAGGCAAGGATTACATGTCAAGTCCAGTGATCAGTACAGAACCTTTCCCTAGTAGTGCAGACCAATCAGTTTATCCAAACTGCAGTAAAAGGAAATATGTGTCAAAATGCTGGATACAAGAATCTTGCTTTCATGCCTGCAAAGGTTTCTAAATCAATGCGCATTCAGAGATTGCTGTCGAGTAGTCTCATCTGTATAGTTTTTCAATATTTTTAACTGCTTGGTTATTTCAAAGAGACAAACATACTTAGTGCTTGCCTAATGCTTTCTATGTGAAAATCTCTAACTTCTTCACAAAAGTAGATAAAAGTAGTCTTGCTCAGGAGAATTGCAAGAGCTGTGTCAGGCAAGCTGTGACAAATCTTGCTGTAGTGTCCTGGGAAATTTTAACTCCAATTCACTCTCCCTCTACAGGATACATCTGTCTCTGCAGCGGGACTGCCGGAAGGGAAGGTATGCCTTATGCTCTATCACCCCAGTGCCATCTCTCCCATCTAACTGGCTGAAGACTAATATGTTTTGAAGTTAATGCATCAGTCTGCAGCACAGTGGATGGTGCACAAGCAGGCTTTTCTCCTGCTGACTCTCCCGTGGAGCTAGTAAGGGCTGGCAAGCAGACAGGGGACCATTTGGTAATCATGTACCCTGAAACTCTGCAGGGCTTACCCACAGACTGGCTTGGCACAGAGCTTTTCTCTTGATCACCATGTAATCTACGTCCAGTTCAATGAACACATACTTGCTATGTGAGATATGACATAGAGTCATATCTCTACTGCATTAACTTAGGAGTTAAGTCCTGCTTCTTCTAATTTGGAAAAGAATAAGCAACTTTATTACTAATATTGCACACACCCAGGAGGGAGCAGTTACAGAGTACAGCCCTGATTTGCAGCTGAAAGCCCTTAAGGAAGAGACCATTGTTCTGCACCAGATGCTCTAGTCAATACTGTTTTTTCCCCCACTAAACTCTGGGGAAAAAACTAATAGCTCTTCCCATCAAATCCTTAATATCCCAAGGATTTCTCTCCCAGAGACCCGTGAATGGACAAAGTGAGCTAGAACTGTGTGCTTCTTTCCCTGGAGAATTGTAGGGAAACTAAATTTATTATTTCTTTTTCTACTTCTCAAGGGGGAAAAAAAGGGAAGGAAAAAAAAAAAAGAAATAGGAAACAAGAAGAAAAAAGGGGAAAAAAAGGGTTCTGTTTCAAATCAGTTTTGTCAAGTCACTTGTTTGGGGTTTTATGCTTATTTTTTACCTTGAATATATTAGGAAGAGCAAGACTGACTTTTCCTCAACACACAGGTAGATTGATTTTGGGCTCTCACTTTAGTTGATGGACTATAACTAAAACCACATTTATGCTAAGTATTTATCTGTCACTGGAGTTATGTAGCTGTGTATAAAAGCACTGAGTGTATTTTACACTGACTTACCGAAATTCTTTCGCTCAGCTTTCCAGTTCTTGATTTTTGCCTTGAGGTATCATGTAATTTATTCTGTCATGACAGATGACTTCTGTTGAAAATAGATACTTTGTATGTGAAATGCAGACGGTTCTTTCAATGCCTCATATACCTCCTTCTCTTTTTCCTTTTTCTTTAATAAAATATAATTGTGAGTCCATCTCCATCAGAAAAGGACAAGAGCACACAGGCAACTTACCTCTCAATATTTTCCAGGTAGGGGAAAGCATTAATCTCGCAGAGTCCAGGAGAGAGCTGTGTATATACCTGGCAACAAGGGAATTCCCCCTGGCTATGACTTGCCAAGTACCAGTAGATACAGAACACGAGGACAATTTGTTTTTTCAAGTGAAAAGGCAGATGAAGAACTATTATCATTCTGCTAGGCCCAGGAAGTCCTCTACTCCCACGAGAAATCCCCTACCTAACCCAAGGAAGTCAACCCTTCTTAACTTGCCTCCCTTCTCACTCATGATTCCCAGCTAGGATCCCTAATCCTTTCTCCCCCCATGAAACACCAATTCTCAAGGGTTTTTTACATCCCTGGGAATAGAGATCATAAACAAGAACAGCAGACAGCACACACCCGAACGTACATTCTCATATACCCCCATCCCCACATCCAGGAGATCCTGAATTCAGAAATTATCAAGGGTATTTAAGAGTATCATAGTCTGGAGATTGCTCACTCACCCAGCTCCCTGCAGTAGCTGTGTATTTATTATATACATATAGCATAGAATCAGAGAATCATGGAATGTTAATGTGTTGGAATAGACCTTAAAGATCATCTAGTCCCAACCCACCCTGCTGTGGGCAGGGACATTTCCCACTAAATCAGGTTGCTCAAGGCCTTATCCAACCTGGCTTTGAGCACTGCCAGGGTTGGGGCATCCACAACCTCCCCAGGCAACCTCTTCCAGTGTCTTACCACCTTTACAGTAAAAAATTTCTTTCTAATATCTAACCTAAATTTATTTACTTATTGTCCTATCATTACAGTGATAGGAGGGAAGGAGGGAGAGCAGGAAGAAATGAAGAAAGGAGGGAGAGAAAGGAGGAAGGGAGAAAGGGAGGAAGGGAGGAAGGAAACAGAAAAAATAAAAGAAAGAGAAGAAAGGAGAAAGAGAAAGAAGAGATAGAAGAGATCTAACCACTCACAAACAAAGCATTTTACTAAGCACTTCATTTGGCTTCTGACCATGAGCTACAAACGGCATTTCAAGTTTGATAATAAATCAAATCTGTCATTATTTCTTCATGATTATAAGGCTCCCAGAGTGAGGAAATTGCAACAATAGGAGGTGGACTGGAGAATGAATTCAGTAGGATGCCAGCTGTTCTTACTGGTAGGCAGCATCTTTGTTCTGAGTGCATGACTCATAGATAAATGCTCTTTCTTGCCACATGCTCCTGTGATAGTTAGCAAAGACAGTTATCTACTTTCCCCACCCTACGCCCCCACTCTTTGCTCCAGCGTGGGTCTCCTCCACAGGTTGTTGGTGGATCTCTGCATCCCTGCTGACCTTCATGGGCTGCAGGGTCACAGCTGCCTCGCCATGGTCTGCACCACAGGCTGCAGGGGAACCTCTGCTCCGGTGCTCTGGAGCACCTCCTACCTCCTACCCCTTTTTCTCCACTGACCTTGGTGCCTGCAGGTCTGTTTCTCTCACATATTCTCAACTCCTCTCTTCTCTGGCTGCAACTACATCTGCGTAATAACTTTTTTTTTCCTTCTTAAATATGTTATCCCAGAGGCACTACTGCCCTCATTGACAGACTTGGCCTTTGCCAGCGGTGGGTCTGTCTTGGAGCCAGCTGGTATTGGTTCTTTTGGAGATGGGGGAAGCTTTTAACAACTTCTCACAGAAGCCATCCCTCTAGCACCCCCCAGTACCAGAACCTTGCCATGCAAACTCAATACACTAGGTATGGATCAACCTGATTTTAGTAAAGTTTTGTAAAGTCATTGCTTTAGAAAAGCTCTGAAAAATATGAGTGTTCCTCTTTCTCATTTAGATATAGCATTTCAGAAGTTTTACTGTTTAGAAAAATTCTGCTTACCTCTCACTGTAGAAAATGCCAGTTTTATTGGTTTGGGGAAAAGACAAGCAGGTGGATTATAAGAGGTCAATAATACAATTACAATAGTAAGTGATATCCTGTGAACAATCCACGTTTCCTTTAGGCATATTTGCTCATAGTGTAGTTTTTTTCACAGTGCCTTCATTCTGTTTATCCTTTCAAAACCTCTAAGCTTACTGTTGAGGTTAATAAATGCCCACATTTATTAATGCAGGATGTTATACAGTGAGTACTATTACCTTCCTGTCACTCATGACAAAAATGACCTACCTTGATTCATCTGAAAATTGAAGTAGGGTCAAGAGAACATGATCCAAGTTTCCTAGCTCATAAACCTCAACCTCTAACCACTACCCCATGTTGTTTTTTTTTTCCTTTGGAATGCTATTGTTTAGCCCACTAACTGCAAACCTTTCATTTTGGAAATAAAAAATTAGGATCTCACCATTCTTCCCTTCACCTTCTTGTCTATCCCAGTGTGTAGCAGGGAATCAGTTGCTCTAAGTAAGCCCTTTTCCCTGCCAAGCTTGGGGAGCTCAATGTAAGAAGCATTTATATGTTTGTGTTTCACACCGTGTAACAAACCTAGGCAGATGGAAATGAGAATGGGGATGCTGTGACAGAGGCGGTGATGGGGAAAGATCGTAAATTACCGATGCCCTGGGACCAGATCTGCTGGGAACCACACAAGACAAAGAGAAGACTTTCTCAGAAAGAGGACTTATTTTAATTCTTTACAAAGGGAAAAAGATGCAGTTTGCTAAGACAATGGTCCATATCACTGCAGTAGTGCCATGATAAATCCTTTGCTTTCAGTTCCCGCTGGCTGGAAATAGCGCGTTTACAGTTAAATTCTACATCCAGCGTAAAGATCTCCACTGACAATAAGAAACAGGAGTAGACCGGAGGGAGCAAGGACAGATGTTTAGGGCTCGCCCCGGTCCCCGACGCCCCACACCCGCCCCCGGGTCCCGCCGCGCTGCCGGCCCAGCCCGGCCCCGCCCGCCCCGCTGACGGAGCCGCCATGGCGGCGGGCGGGGCGCGGCTCGCCTGAGCCGCCAACATGGCGGCGCTGCGGGAGGAGGAGTTCGCGGCGCTGCAGAGCCTGCTGAAGGTGAGCGGGCCCCGGGCTGCGGGGGGACGGGGCGCCCGGCCCGGCCGCGGGGGCTGCCGCGGCTGAGCGCCCCACGCTTTGCTCCCCGCCAGGCGCCGTCCAAGGACGCCGTGCGGCAGCTGTGCCAGGAGTGCTTCTCCAGCCCGCCCGCCGCGCTCCGCCCGCTGGCCCAGCGCGCTTGCCCCGGGCTCGCCGCCGACCCCGAGGAAGCGGAGCAGGTAGGGCCGGGCGGGGCAGCCGCGGGCCCCGGCGAGAGGGAGGGAGGGAGGCAGGCAGAGCCGCCGGGAGCGGGGCTAAGGGGGAAGGCGCCAGGAAGGCGCAGGGGTGGCCCAGCCCTCGGGAAGGTGCGGGCTCCGCGGGACCGCGGCCGCTGCTGTAGCGGGAAGAGCTCGGTAACGATGACCCTCGGCCCGGGGCACGGTCCCGAGGGGCCGCACAGGGAGGCGGAAGGGAACTGGCTGAGGCTGCAAACCAGAGGGCAGCAGGGACCTCGTCTCCCTTCCTGCTAAGGCTGCCAGGCCGTGCTTGGATGACCGAGCCCCTGGCGGTGTCGGTCTCGCAGCAGAAGCTGTGTCTCTCCTGGCTGCTGAAGGTCTGTCCCGTGCTGTATGTGATGCTTTTCAACCCAGCAGAGCCCTTTCTCCTCTTCCTTTCTGACAGCTGGTATCTGCTTTGCACAACCTCACCAGGCATGTCGTGTACCGCGGCTTGACGAGGGCAGAAGATATCCTCTCTCTTTTCCCAGAAAACTTCCACCAAAATCTGAAAAACCTTTTGACTAAAATAATCTTGGAGAATATGTGAGTGCTACCCACTGCTATTTCCTTTCAGCTGAAGAGTTAAAGGCTTTGCATGTGGTTTGATATATGGGTATTTGGCAACATGCAAAGGCTTGTTTCTGTGAATTTAGTGTATCCCTTAGGAATAATCACACAGATTGGGATGAGTAGAGTTGAATGAAATATGGCATCTGAGTGGAATGGCAAACACAGCCATGAGCACACAGGGTTTACTCATGAATTTTGAAATGGACATGGGCCTCATTCCTGTCATACAAAGGCCCTTTTATCCTAACAACTCACCTGTGTGGTGGAAAAATGCTTCAGATGACAATAAAGCTTAGAGGGCTAGATTTCAGCATTAGAAAATCCAGGTAGTATCCGGGTGCCCATCCACTTGCCACCTTGGCTAAGGTGTGGAGTATGTTATAGAGCATGTGTGAGATGGTGGCAGAGGAGGGCAAATCTGCATCTTTGTACAACTCAGTGCTTGGGACCCCATTGCTTTGATAAAACCAAGGAGAATGATACATGCCATAAGTGAGCTGCACTTCCAGAAGAACCAATAGCTGGTCACCAGTTTGCCTACCATTATCCACCAGTGACAGCCTTTTCCTGGCACTCAGTAGGATAGTCAGTCTCTGTCCCCTGCTTACCACTGGTGACCCTTCTGTCAGGGTTAAGCCACACTAAGTGCTTGCCCTACCTTTTTTCTTTTTTTTTTTTTTTCTCAAAACACTGTTGATACTGTTTTTCTCCACTTTTTCACAGCTCTGCTTGGAGGAATGAAGCACAAGCAAGTCAAAGTAAGTAGTAGTTCACATCTTGATGGAATTGATGTTTCCTGAGGTCATTTGAGCTTAGAGTATAGAACAGTGCATGGTAATGTAGCACAGGGTTATCACCATAGGGCTTAGATGGAGCTGTAAGATTGTGGCATTGCAGAGCTTAGCAGAAGCCAACAAGCTTGTATGCAGATCTGTGTGGCTGTGCTAAATTGTTTCTAGCTCTCAAGCAGTTCCATTTAAAGCTCAGTCTGTGGCTGCCTAGCAGGGCGCAGTGTATAGCAATTATTTGCAAAACTTTTGAAACTGAAGCACTCCAGCTTCCCCATTCACATCATTAAGGGATGTTTGTATGCAATAACTGCACTGTAAAGGATATGTATATATTGGGGAATACCTTATCCTTGCATATCTAGTCAATCCTGTGCATTCTTTCATTTCCATGCATCAGTAGGTACACTGCATGTATTTGTACCTGCTTTTTCTTCACCTTTCTAAACAGTGATGTAATTAAGAAATGCCAACTTTAACAATAGCAACATGGCCAATTAGTTACATCCCAGTTAGGTGTTCTGTGCAGCTACAACACTTGGTTTTCTCCCCAAGAGGTTTTCTTTACAACTCTAGCACTTAGAGGCTTATAACTGAGAGCTGATATATAACAGAGTACTCCAAGGTCTGCATGGATCTTCTTTAGCTTTTCCTTTGCCTGCAGAGGAGGTAATGTCCAACAGCTAAACAGTATTGGAAGACCTGGAAGTACATTGTCCCTCAAAGTTCTAGTGGAGTATAAATAGGGAGAGGTAAGAAACTATTGCCTGATGCTAATACACTAATTGCTTACACTAAACAGTGTTACCAAGGCAGATAATGCTTTCTCCTGTATCCTTAATGCTACTGTGTTTTGGAGGAGATGAGAGCAAGCATGACACACCAGCATAACACACTGGCTATGCCTTCACGACCCAGAAGCAAGGCTGGCTGTGTGGCTCTTAGAGCACCACCCAGGAGCTCTGCTCAGATGCTCATGTCTTTGTATTCGTTAGATGAATATTTAACACTGTTGAAATAAGATTGTCTTCCAGGAATTGATGGATTATTTTAGTATTGTGTTCATGAAATATCTGACATACATTACATAGGAAACAAGGCAGTGCACCAAGGCAGGCATTCCAACAGACTGATCTGTGTTAACATAAAAAAGTGAATGGTTTCCTGCCCCTCCCAAGCCACCAGCAATCAGTCTTTGCAAATTAACATACAAGGCTAAACAGATGCATTTTATGTTGTTGCAAATGCTGCCAAGTGCTGGCCCTGGATGTGAACTGGAATGTATTCCAAAAGCAGGAGCATGGCAGCCAGTTGTGCACTGCCCCCTGAAGGTCTGCACAGGGAAGTAGCGGGAGGAGGGAGAAAAAATTCTGTTAGGCAGTAAAGCACAGTTAGGAAGCAACCTGAGCCTCTGGAGTCAGTAGGAAGGCTAGCAATCAACCCCTGGGGAGGAAATTAGGCATCCTATGATAGGCAGAATCCAGACAGGCTGCAATTGCCTACTGAGACAGCTTTTTCCTTAGCAGCCAAGATAGACCTGTCCTCATTTCCTTGGGAGGGCTCATGAGGTCTCCAGCCCTGAGCTATTGGTGTCAGTATTATAGCAAACTGTTAAATGGTTTCTTTTAGGCTGCATGTAATTAGGATGACATTTAAAATATTTGTAACGAATTGGCAGGACACGTGAAAATTGCAGTTTACCGGTACATTTGCTGTACTGCAGGATGCTTTGGTTCACAGGCTGGGTAACTTGAAATAGCATGTTTTATACTGCTGGATTTTGAGAGCTTTCCTAGGTGCTTTCTTACCAGTTTCAGAGCAGAGCAGTAAGCATGCAGGTCCCAGAGCAATTCCTGATGAAACGCTTGTTGAGTGTTGCAGGCAGAAAGGCAGGGGATGAAGATGTAGAGAGGACATCTTACTGCTCTCCTTCTCCCAGCTGCTTTGTGAATTGACCTATGCTTGTCTTGCACTGTGCTATCATTGCATGTACTGATGGGAGAACCCCTTTTGTCCTTCCAATGTCATGAGAAGGCCGTCAGAGACTGGCTTATTTCAGATTATCAGAAAATGATGTGAAGCAATGTAGGAGCACTAAAGTTGTACACTTCCTGGAGGCAGAAGTGGAGCAGCATGTATGTGGTCCACATGATCACAGGCTCCAAGGTCTGGTATAATCATGTGCTGCTGGGCCTAACAGACCCACTTTTTTAATCCCTCAGTCTCCCTGCCTCGGCTGGTCGACATGGACTGGAGGGTGGACATCAAGACATCTTCAGACAGCATCATAAGAATGGCAGTCCCTACTTGCCTGCTTCAGTTAAAGGTAATGTCAGCAGCTCTAAAGTACCAAAATAATCAAGTCTGACACCTGCCTTGCCAGTGGTAGTGCAAACCAGTTCAGACAGGCATCTGGTGCTTGCCTTTTGCCTGGTGGGCAGTTAGACTCAGAGATGATATTTGAAATGCCATAGAGCCTGGGAATGAGGCCTCTGATGGAAGTTTTTTCTTTCAAGGGAGAATTTTCTGTGCATGAGAATGCAGAATTCAGCATATTTGTTCCCAATCACCATTGTTCTCTACAGAAAAAGAGAAGATAATTTATGAAGTCATTGTCCTTTAATTCTAAACACTCATCAGCATGTTTAGCTGACTTCATTAGCTGGGAAATTACTTTAGATTACTAATAACTTCCTTTACTGGCCACATCTATTATTTGGGGAGTATAGCTAAACTTATTGCTTATGTTCTGCAGAGTTTTGGCTCCCCCCAGCCAGTAAAAGTGGGATGAGTGGGTTTCAGAGGATGAGTAAAAAAATCTAATTTCTGTGTGTGGGATGGGGTTAAGTATCCTATGTGGTATCTGCTAAGATGCTTTTGATACGTATGTGGCTTCCTGCCGCAAGTCTCTTCAAAATTTCCCAATACTCATGGCAATAGATGCTCACTTGTACTCTGTCAGTGGGAGTGCACTTCACTAGTGGGGCACATAGCTTAGAAAATATGCTGTGGTCCTTGAGGATGGAGCTGGATTCCAAATTTAAAGCATTTTTCTTAATCTGCCTATTAAACATTGACTTTCGTAGTGGTACTGGAAAAACATGTGAATGAATTTTCTATACAACTAATGTCTGCTTTCCTATTTTAAGATTCAGGAAGATGCTGCCTTATGTGGAAATAATCCTGTTGTTTCTGCACTGACTGTGGAACTGAGTAAAGAAACCCTGGACACTATGTTAGAAGGTCTAGGAAGGATTCGGGACCAACTTTCTGCCGTTGCAAACAAATGAATCCTCAATGGCACGGATTCCAGCAGCAAGGAAGGGAAGTATTCTCTACCTACAGCTCTCGTATGTTGCAGTCCGGTGTAACACATCGTCTGTTTTAGCAAAACAAAACCGAAGAAGTTTCTTTATTGAATGAATGAGATACCTTTTGAAAGTTAACACTCAAATATTCATTTGGTCTGATACCAAAAAGTGCTTTCCCAATGTGTTGTTGAACAAAAGCTGTTCACCATTTCAGAAGAGAATTGGAGGGCTCAGAGCTGGGCTTAATCACAAGGATCGTAGCTGGAAAGAGCAAATAGCTGCAGCCAGTGAAACAAGTGCTATCCCTTTGCCCTGAAATGAGAGTCTAAAAGGCTCAAGCTGGTTAATGGGCTGCCTTCCAGTATTAGAAAAAGAGGGTGCTTCTCTGGAATGTGCACGTACTGAGGTGCATGCTAGATGTAGCACACTTTCAATGAAGCACAGCCATGAGGCAGATTGTTATTACAGGATAATGCTTTGAAATGGCAGTTATGCACATTCCCTTCTGATCAGCTGCGTAGCAGCATTTGTGAAATGACTAGTCTGAACGTCTTTAGCAGGAACTAATTTCCTCCTTCTGTTTGACAAGAAAAAAAGGAGTTCACATAATTCATGTTGGGGTTTATTGGGCTTTCCTTTCCTGCACAGAAAACAAACTGGGAAAGTAAAGAACTGAAGGCTGTTGTCTGTACTGTAGGAAACCCTTCTGTGGTAATACGTGCCTATACTTCTCCAAAGTGTTCTGTTGTTGGTGTAAATCTTCATTTCATTAAAGAATGAAATGCTAATTGATTTTGTGAATCCTTTTCTGGAAGAGATGTCCTGGGTTACCTCAGCCTCTTTGTGATGGTGCCAAGTTTCTAGGCTGGTTTAATGGATGTGCGTGTTTCTTGCTGAAGAAGGGTCTTTTGTTTCCTGTTCAGATTGATTCGTGTTTTACTGTCTTCTCTTCATTATAATACAGTTTCAGGGCACCCTTTTCCATGGGCGCCAGCTCTGTGCAATATTGAAGGTGATGACCCTGACCTAGAAGTTTATAAATATATGTGCATTGAGAGTGTGGAGGAGTTAAGTGCAGAAAATCAACAAAATCCAGACTCTTCTTTATGATGGCCTTCTCTAATGCTGCAAACTAGAAGTCTGGATCCAAATGCTTTGTTTATGGCAAAGTCCCACCTGTCATATAACATTTGGCTCTCCTTCAAGACACAAAACATTGTCTGTTGTGTTTGGAAACATGAAATCATTCAAGAAGTGTGCATAAACTACAAGAACTTTGTTAATGAATTTTATGCATCCCCACAGAGTGCAGGCTTAGAGTATAAGTGTAAATGAAGCCTATGCCTTTAAAAGATAATGATGTAGTGCAGCTCGTGCATCAGGATCAGCTGTATGACAAGTCACTTGTTAATGTCTACTTTGAGCAAAGATAATAAAGCTTAGTGTGATGTCAAGGCAAACTGGTATATATCATGTATAATAGGGAAATCTGAAAGGAGAAGATGGATGTTTAAGAATATGTTCTGGAAGATTCAAGCTGTGAAAAGCATCTGTAACAGACTACTTCAGTTTGAGGAAGTTTTGTTGCCTCTGCAGCCTAGCCTTAAAAAAAATCTCAAATAGGTTATATAGTACCGTTTTAGAAGGTAAGAATCACCGAGGAGGTAAATAATGCAGGATGAGGTACTATAGTGTTAGAAGAGCTGAGGAAGTTCATACACAGAGGAAGTCCTTGAGGTAAACACTAAAATTACAGCCAAAATGTACGGTCTAATGGAATGAAGAACTGATAGTTGAATAGAGTTCTCATGTTAAACCATTATACAACTATAGAATAGCTGTAAAGAAAAGAAAGACTTAAAACTGAGAAGGCTTATCCAGTGTCAGAGTGGAGCTATCTGCATATAGCTAAAAGTTGCTTGTTGAACCGTAATAAAGGGATGTGCCCACTGGATCAGAGACATGACAAACATGGCTTCAAGGGGTATATCTCAAGTCATTCTGAAATAAGGTGCTGGTATTTTCTAGCCCAAGATTTAGGACGCTGTGACAGCTTGCCTTCAATCTGTGCCTAAATTGTTAGGTATTTTATTGTTGGCTCTTATCTCCTTAGCCAGAAGAGCTGAGACTGCTCAGAAAAAGGTATATAAAACAAGAGAGGCTGAGTAGGACTGTCATTACCCAGCCACCAGGAATACTTCACATTAAAGTCCTTTTTATGGGGACTGCTACACAGAATAATATGCCTGCTGCTCTCTTAAAATCAGATTTCATCCTCCCTCCACATATTGCTGCTATTAGGTAGGGCTAGCCTAAATGTACTCATCTCTACTCTGTTATCAGCTTGTTATTGTGCCAACACTGTCTTCTTTTGTTTACTTCTTTCTTACCTTTCCATTTTGCCTTCATACTTACGAAGCAGTGAAATCCCTCTCCACTTTCGATGGCTAAACCTGGTAAGCTCTACATACTGTGCCTTTCAGAATCCTAGTGGCCATTCCTTACTCAGCAGTTTGCATCTCTCTTGAACGGGATCACCACCACAAGTCTTCCTTTCTGGAGAAGAATTGTCCAAGGACATTACTAAAGAACAAACTGTCATAGTATGCAAATCACCTGAATTTACTTCTCCCGGAAAACCACAAGCCTTCATGGTGAAGTGGAGCTTAAAAACTCCATCCTTATTTCAGGATTTGAGAAATAGAAAATATGTACACTATTATCAAGTGACAATTCAGTTACAGTAACCAAAACAATGATAAATTTATTTGTAAAGCGTAAGTATGCAAGTTAAATTCAAGTTGTAATTTCACAATTCAGACATTATGTTGGATCTGACTGTTTAAAAAGCATTAAAAACATTAAAGCTTACTTGGTTTTATTCAAAACAATATAAACAATGCTTCCTTTTATTGCAAGACAATGTGTACTTTAGAGTGTTCAGACTAAAAATTGTATAGACGTGATTGAGAGCAAGAAAAACTTCAGAATAAAATGCTTTAAGATTTCTAGCTTCGACTTCAATTAATGATCTTTAAACATGGATTTAAAAGAGTAGAGGACAAGACTCATGATGGTTTGGTAAAGGTATAATAACTACTCTGTATTTAAGTTTTGGGTTTAATATGTGAAAATTACATATTCAAGCTCTTCCAAAACTACCATCTGTACAAAGTTTTTGTTTATAACTGAGGGGTTACTATTTCACTTAAATCAAGGTATTTCATTATTAGTAATATGGTTTAGAATTGTTTTGACCTCATTTAAAAAGTTTAGTTTCCATTTTTTTGGTATCTAATTTTCACTGGACATAACAGAGTTTATTTAACAGTATAGATTGAACAACCTGCCCAGGTCAGGATTGAAAAAGGCTTTTTTTGGTAACAAATCTAGGATAGGTCTCTTTTTAAATGAACTTCTCTCTTAAAAATCACAACAGTCCACCTTAATCTCCATTACTAGGTACTAGTTACTAGTTACTCAGGTACTAGGAATGACATACTTAGTGGTGTAATTTCTTCAGCTGCTTTATAACTACTTGTTCTGAGTCATAATAGGCCCCACAAAAGTAGCCAGTTTAATAAATTCAGCAGTCCTTTTCATATACCCCTTAAAGGATTCATCTCACTAAGCTGTAGAGTGGCAGCACTTGCAGCTGAGGAATCCCACCTCCCCAGACCCTTTTCCAATGTTTTGACCCCTTCGTCAGAAGCTTTACTCCATGGCACAGTAATTACACCATCATATACTTTCCCCCTATGGAGATGTTGTGCAGGTAGTTGCTGATTTTTCGCTCTGCTTTTAATGTAAGAGGTTACTGGTGGTCTAGTGGTTAGGATGCAGCACTCTCACCACTGCGACCCGGGTTCGGATCCCGGTCAGGGAAACTCCCCCGGGCAGATGGAGCTCGTCAGCCCTGTAAGGCAATCCATCTAAGAGAAGGTCACTCTAAACAAACCTATGTTCTGAGGACCTCACTGCCACTGTCCAAGCTTGCTCGGCCCCGGCAGATGAACCTTAGGATTAAAGGGTGGGCTCAGTTCAGCGCACGCTGTGTCTCACCTAAAAAAAAAAAAAAATCCACTGCGCAGGCTCGAAGGGTAAAGACCTTTCCCAAATCTTCGCTCGCGAAGACTGGCCATACTATACTAATGATGCTTGTAACATTTGGGCCTTGCTTATTGAATAACTGACTTTTCCAAGGTGTGACTTGGTTAACGTTATGTAAGTCAGTCTCCAGTTGGTTTACCACTTTCCAACAACCGAGTCAGGAATATCACTGCACTAACACAGCCCTGTAGCATTACAGTGCAAGACCTTGGCTTACCCACTATTATTATTTGGCAATCCTGCCCAGTGTTTTCATCAGCTCTCATCGTTCACATCATCTGGCCCCAGTTTGAAGGCACTGCAGCTGCGCTACAAACACCAGTGAATTAAACCTCACAAACTACAGCAGGAACACTTTTGTAACAAGGCTGATGAGAATGTGCAAAAATTCCTGAATTTTTTAGTTACACCCAAAAATTTGTAGATATCCTTAGAAGCCTCACTGTAAGGATCAGTTTTTGAAGTGACATGTAACTATCTGTGAAAACTAAGGTGTCTTACTGTGACTAGACAGTAATTAGATCAACTGCTATATGCTTTATAATGTCCCTGAACTCCACAGGACATATGTGGCAGTGGCCAAATGGTCCTTGCCCTTTTAATCACATAAGAACCTGACTGTTGCTGTTCAACACTTTATAAACCTCTTTTCTGGAGTTATTAATGCCTATGAGTCTTGTCACTGCTGCTGAAGTACATGGGAAGTGTATGACAAAAATACCAGCACTGTGTACCCACCCCGTGACATAATTCACTGTCATGTTTTACTGAGTGTCACAGGAAGAAGAGGGACCACAGCAGGGTCAGAACTGGCATCGCAGGTCAACAAGAATATCCCAACAGAATATCCCAAGTTGGAAGAGACTCACAAGGATGGAGTCCAGCTCCTGGCCCTGCACAGGACAGCCCCAACAATCTCACCATGTGCCTGAGAACGTCATCCAAATGCTCCTTCAGCTCTGTCAGGCTTGGTGCTGCCACTTCCCTGGGGAGCCTGTTTCAGTGCTCAACCACCCTCTGGGGGAAGAACCTTTTCCAAATATCCAGCCTAATCCTCCACAGAGAAAAAAAAAAACTAGCTTAGATTCAGCATTATCTTAGTTTCCTAAAACACTGAAGCCTAGATGTCACTGTCTTTGAGAGAATTTGGTATAAGTTAACCAGTTAGCCGAATATTTCCAGGTTGCTAAACTGGGACAGACTCCATCCACATTTAGGATTATTTTTTTAACACAGCATGTTTTATTTTTAAACTTTCTCAAACAGATTTAAGAGAAATCATGGAAGGAGAGGCAGTGATAGCAACTAAGTTTGCTTTGTAAATCTGCTTTTAAAACTTCGTTGGTTTGGGGCATCCTGGGGCTCCTCTCACCCCCTCTGCAAAACCAGACCCAAACTCTTCCCCAAGATCCTGAAAACCCAGCTGAGCTGGGAGAAGGATGACGATGGAGGAGGGATAAGAAGGGATGGAGAAGGGCTCTGCCTGGCCCAGGTCTGCCCGGCTCGGCATGGCTTGGCTCGGAACAGTGCCCTACCACCTCCTGTCAACATGCTACGCCACGTGTGAATGGAAGAAGAGTGAGAATGAAAGGAAGGAATGAAATAAAAGAAACATTTCTGAAAGCGTAAATTCCTTTTCCCCAGGAGATGGCGAGCTTGGTCTCCCATTTCTATTCCTTCAGTATCTCGCCAGGAACCAGTAGTCTGGGCTGTCCTCCTAAGAATTGGGGAGTAAACGAGTGTCCGCCATAGTCCAAACAGAACCAAAACAGAAGGGCAATATTATCTACTGGTTAGCAAAAAGTCTCTAAACTGCTTACATATTTGTGGGCTGAGGCAGCTCAGCACATTTTAGGCAAAGCTGGCAGAGATGGAAGTAGCAGATGTTTTTCTGCAGTGTGCCAGTCATTTTAATCACAAAGAAGTAGGAACTCTTCTTTTTTTTTTTTTTTTTTTTTTTTGCCAGGTTAGATGCAATGTCCTCTGGGGACATCTTTGGCACCCAGAAGGGAAAACAAGGGAAAAAACAGTATTGTGATAAAGGGATGCTGACAGTTTGGAATGTTTCCAAACCAGTCTATCTCAGACAATGTAAGTTGTGCATAGGTTTGTCTTTAAACAGCAGCGAGCAGGACACTGTAAAAATCACCTCTGGAGAAGGAAGTAAGATCAGGTGAGGGAGAGTTCCTTCTTTCCCAAGCATGTTAGAAATCAATTTAAAACAGTGCACAAAGCATAATGGCATCCTGTGCAATGTACATACAAATTCTCTTGTTGCTTTTTCACTCACTTTTGCTGCTGCTGTTAAAACAAGGCTTGGGATGAAAGCATTCCCTCTCCTCCCTGACCCCTCTGCACCCCCACCTCCCAGGAGGCATCATCTTGCCAGCCTGGGAGGGGAAGTGCTAATGCACACTAGTAACACTGACACACCACAAAGTGCTGTCAAATATGCCAAATAAACACACTGAACAGAGGCAGTTAAATAGCACCCCATTTACATCCTTACTCTCTTCTAGTTACTGTTCTTGTAAAGCCTGGTTTGGAACAAAAGTATGTATGGTTTCCCCCCCCCCCCAAGGAAGACACAATTTGTCAAGTTGACAGCATCCCTTTATGCTGATGAGATAGTGAAGGTTGAGTGCCAACTAGCAGCAGAAATATAATAGCATCCATTAGAGCTGTTAGCTAGAGTTGGCCAGTGCTTTTGTTTGTAATTTAGAGGGCTATAACTCAGCCATGCAAATAAGATGCAGGAGAAAGTTTATACAGAAAATCTGGACCTTGCAATGGGTTTTTCAGCTTCCTACCAAAAAAAAAAAAAAAAAAAAAAGAAAAAAAAAAGAAGAAAAAAAAAAGAAGTTTGCTCTGACATTCCACACGGCGCTGCAAAGAAGTGATAAGAAACGTGGATGAAAAGACTGCAGTGTACCAAAGCCTGGCCTTGCACTGACAGGCCTGACTGGAAATGCTGACCTCTTTACAGCTGTATCAGGGATGTAGGTCCAGGGGTGTTCAAATCCCCATTCTATATCACTAAGTCTTGAGACAAATGGCATCTTCACTTCCAAACAAAGCTCTACACAGGTCAGCAAGGCTTCCTAAGCTGTGTCTCTACTCCACACAGTGGCAGGGCTGTATAAAGTTCACAGAAGATTTATGACCAGAATCAGTAAGTTACACACTGTTCAAAGTATTTTGGTTCCTTAGTGCTTGGTGGCATTTAGGCACTGGGGCCTCATTCCCAAGCCTGTTTCTGCATTTATCTCATTTTTTATGCCTCTGCAGAGACATGACCATTACTTTCGGATGTTCTTTTTTTTCAATCCACTAGTATCAGTCAGTATTATTCCATGCTCTACTAAGCCAGAATTACAGAAAGTCTAGAAAGTTTGAAGTGGATGTCAAGAGACAACTGCTATGCTTTTGTATCTGATGACAAATAAATAAACAGAAGATCAGAGTGAAATCAAAAAAACACAAAAGCATGACTTGAGTGCACTGCATAACTCAAAGTTATGAGAACTGCATTTAGAGACTACTTTTTTTTTTCCTCTCTGAAAAGAACAGCATGAAAGTATACTTGGCCATCTGTGTATCAGGATGTTTTCCTTTTCCTGGGCACAGATGGTAAACTTCAAACATCACTATCACTCTCATCTCCCACATAAGCCCTATAAGGAATCTTATTTACAATTTCTAGCCATTGCTTTCCAGTGACCTCATTTTCCCCTTTGGTGCTGTCTTAGAAGTTCTGGCTAATATTAAAAGCACTGAAATAGACATGTTCAAAGCTCCCTTGTGGGTGTGGTAACATAGTTCTCAATAAAGCAAAGACCCTTTAAATGAAATAAAAGCTGGACACATTTTTGCCTTGTCCTTAGGCAAGAAAAAAAAAATAAAAACCTTTCCTATGCTTTAAAAAAATTAACTAAAATAGCTAAGCAAGAAATCTAATGAAGGTGCACCTTCATTCCATCTTCTAGTTTGCACACCACCTCTCTAGACTGCACATTCTCCGAGGCAGAGACCTTGTCTTCACAGCCCTATGTAGGAGACCAACTCTGCCACGGTACTCTCATCAGTAACTATATGGATCCTGTCCCTTGGTTGTCATGCATCACCAAAATATTTTAGTTATTTCAGGATCAGATTTCTAGTTGCTTGACACAGCAGTGGTCTTATCTTTTCCTAGATAAATAAGGCTGATCTATGCAGTTTAATGGGTGGATTGTGTCACCAGTGACAGCTTATAGAAAAATGGTCCTAGAAAAATGGTCCAACTTTCAGAGGTGTGAAGTACTTTCTTTGGAACTTCAGATACTTCTGATATATTTCTGATAACCCTCCCTCTGAGCCCATCCAATCTGCAGAGAAGAGATCTCAGTATAATTTCCTCCAAGAGAAGTCATTGTTGTGGCATTTTTGGTTAAAATTTCTTCTTCCTCTACATTTCCATTTTCTTAAATCATTCTGTATCATACACTCCGTCATTCTCCACTCCAGAGCAGACTGCACTCTGGCAGTGAAAGAACACCATACTATTTAAAATATTCAATAATAAATGAAAAGTACCAAAATTTTAAAAAAAAAATTAGATAGATTACACAGGCTGTCCTAATGCCTTAGTTGAAATGCTGAAGACAGCTATGTACTAGCCTGCTAGTAACTGAAAATGAACTTGACTTTCAGGTGATGAAATTCAATTAATTAGTATTTCTCTAGAGAGGAGGAAAAATCTTTGGGGATGATCACCGCATACAAAATAAATATCCTGGTCCCTAATGCTATTCATTCTTAAGTACAGGCTGCTTATTCACATGAGCAGTGTTCTGGGGAAGGAGTATCATCTAGCATAGGGCTGGTGCAACTCTGGACCACAGACTGGTTTTGCTTAGATCTCTGCATGCCTTACAAGAAATCAAATCTCTCACAGCTCCTTGGCTGCAGAAACATAGAGGGCCCAGGAGAGCAGCTGCAGCTCTCCAGGCTCCACAGCGTGTCCAGCTCTGGATAGTGTGACTGTGTTTGGTATTTAACAGCAGAATTGGAGGCTTTGATGTCACCTTTGGGACCCCAGTAAAATTGAAGCAGGTAGCCTTGGTGGGGGTGAGTGTAAGGCCTGGAAATGCAGACTTCTGAGCCAACTGCTTGTCTCTGCTGTGACTGAGCATCTCTCTTTACTTCTGACTTCTACCTAGCAGGTAAAAAACTAGGTTATGCCTATTTTGGGAGTGATGGAATAATTAACTGATGCACTGGGCATTAAGCCTCTTGAAGTGTGTAGGTAAAGGAACTTATAAGCTCACTGAGCATATTGCCAAGACAAAGGTGACAATACCAGAGTACTGTGTTCCCTATGACAGTGAAGGCTGAAATGATTTTCTGCTGCCTAAAAAGAAAACAGTATTTGGCAGAATTTATCTCTCTCTTAAGTTCCTCAGGAGCACAGTACCACACAGCTCTGAAAATACAACAGGGTTTGATTGCTAAACTAACACCTAAGGCACTATAACAATGCTCTTCAAAGGAATCACGTCCTGCTGGGGTTTATAGCTGATTGCAACTCTTCACCTCTCCCTGACCCACTTTTACAGTGTGTCCTTTTAGTTCATTCATATGAAAGGCTTCACAAGGAAACTGTGAATGGAGACCACGATGAAACACCAGTTCATCTGTTTGTTTAGGAAGAACCCCCTTTGCTTTGTCTCAATTCCAATAAATCGGCAACTATCCAGATGATTTCCCTGGATACACTCCCTTGCCTTCTCCACCTCTCCAGCAGGATCTTGTCCCTTAGCCTTGCTTCTCCTTTCATAGAGCTGTGACTGGGAAGATGAATGGGCATGAGAAATAAATTTCATGTATTTAAATTCCCCGCTGTGTGGAGCACATGTGCATGCAGAGTGAGGAAGGCACTTCCAAATGAATCAAGCCTGCAAGATTCTGATTGACTCACTGACATGAATTTCATTTTCATAGCTAAGGTCCCTTTTGTCCAGGGTGTTTTGTTTTTTTGTCAGAGTTGCCTGGTTTCCAGTCATTTACTGTAAGATTTGGTACAGAACAAATCTGTCCTGGAAGGCAGTACAGCCTCACAGGCCTTTAGGAGGTCTGCAGAGCTTGCAGATATCAGGGATGTCTCATGGGTGGAGTGATGACATATCACTCAAATAAACCTGAGATGAAGCAGATGCAGGGAACAGTAAAGGGGCCTTCAGCCATCCTAAGTGATATAGAAATACAGATTTTTTTTTTTTCTGAAATCAACCAGAGACTTCATCATTGCCATTATTGCCTTATTAACTCACTCTTATTATAGAATTTATGATGTTTGGACATCCCACACCTGACAGTGAAATGCCTGCAATGAACTAGTTATGTTCAGGTAATGTCCTTTATTTGGGCTGGCCCACAAAGAGGTTTGTGGGTCTGTTACTATCCCCTTGAGATCTATTTTACATTGATTTATATAGAAAATGTCACAAGTTCTTTTATAATTATTAAACAGCCTCTTAACTGGTGCTTCTGCCTCTCTTCCTCCCCTTGCACCTCTCAGGAATGCTCCACCAGGAGTCCTCTGAATCCACCACTAAAAAGATCATTTGTCCCTGGAGTCCCTCTCATTATATACTGCCTTTGTATGACTACACAGTCCTACTGTACTTCTGAAAACAAAAGTAAAACCAACCCACCTCCACAGATTCTCCCTCTTTACCCTCCCAGCTGTTTTTCATGCTGTGTTAGCACCTTTCTGTCTGGTCTGGAGCACATTCTGAAGGGCAGGTCTGCTGCAAAGACAAAGGACTGGGGCTCTCTGGTGTTAATCTGTGACATGACTGCAGGCAGCACAGGGCTCTCTATCCAGTCAGGCGCTGTTAGGAAGGCAGTGACAGCATCGATACTGCTCCATGAATACAGCTTACCTTTTTTATTTGGTGCTAGGACCATTAAAGGGGGAAAAAAAAGAAAGAGAGGGAATGAGGCAGGGAGGGAAAAGATCAATTTTACTATGCTCCTTGAGAGGAAGCAGACTGAAAATATTCACCAGTCAGCCTAGTGATGAGAAATGGCAGGCTGAGAGTGACCCATTCCATAGACTTATTTTAACACGCATCACCTGATTGCTAGGTAACCTAACTCTTGTTAGACTAAGCAAAACCTTGGATTTAGAAGATCAATACCTATATTCAGCTGAAAAAACAGCTTGTGTTAAAAATATATCTACTAATTCTACCCTGAAAGGCTAGATCCCCAAGCCATGCCATGTTTAGAGTATGTAGTAAATGCACCTGGTCCTGCTGATTTCAGTGCCGAGTTCAGTCAGCTGTTCATTGAGCCAGGCTGAGAACAGCAGCAGGGAAAGTAGCAGTTGGGAGGGAAGATTTAAGAACAGACAGTGCTCTAAACAGACAATTGTCAGCCAGTATTTGGAATTCAGCAGGCAGCAAGCAGAAAGGCCTCCAAGTAAGAGAATTAACTGCTGCTTAAGGACTTTGTGCTGTAGCTGCTAGCTGACAACCAAATTTGTGCTGAATCTGATGCAGCAAGCTTTAATCCTGCTGTGTTATCAACACTGTAAATTTCCAGGCTTAAACACTCCCACTAGATAAAATGTCCTTGAAAACTCGCTGTCTCTTTAACTCCCAACACTTTACTTGAAAACATAATCCTAAATATCACATTAACCAATGGCCACAGCACCCTTAATCCACCCAGAGACCCTCTTTTATTTGATATCTACCACATAGTCACAATCCACCAAAGCAGGCCCAGAAGTGCTGTTAAGAGACTCTGTGAAACAGTGCTGAAGTCAGATGACAGATTGCCCTAAAACTACATATCCTGACATTCAAGGAGACAGCTAAAGTAGAAATATTTCAGGAAAGGTAGTCTTCCAGAAGGGCAGAAAGATGACAGGGCACAGTAGAGACATTGTCATATTTCTTCATCTGATCACAAACTGAGTCTGATTGCGAATGAATCCCTAGAGAGTAATTGCATTTTATGATTTTAAGATCATGCAGATCTCAGGGTTCATCTGCACACAACACAGCCCACTACCTTTTAACACGTTATTGCATGTCAGCTGAGCCATCCTAACTCACCAGTGCCTTCTGCTTCCAGTGCCTGAGAGCACACACAGCTGCACTGACTTTAACTGCAGCCATAGGCAGGTCAACACCTTTCACCTTACACTTTGTTCAGATATGTCAGGTCAGGTTGTAAATGCCAAAGTTAAGGCCATACTGTATCCCCTTCTGAATGGATGGGGCTAATCCATCTTATCCTGTGGTTTAAAGGCTTAAATGTGTTTTGCAGTGCAGCAAATAGGCCTAAAACCATGAGATATGCCATGAGATACATAGTGAAGGGATTTCCATCAGATATGTTGTGAGATTATGTGGTGAAGGGATTACCTCAGCATGACAGTGGGCATGATGGCCTGCTGATGGGGTGATAGGTTATCAGGCTGGCTGGATGACCCTTATTGCTGGAATTGTGACACTAACAACACATGCACCAACATGTCACGGTTCTGTTCTACCCTTGCACAAAACCTCACACACTTTGTACTCTCTCTTTATGTAACTCTTGATATCCCTCATTTACATATAACTTGCCTGCCTCCCTCCTGTGTCCCCCACCATCATTTATGATGGCAATAACAGGATATTTTGACTACAGTCTCACCTCCACTTCTCCCAGAAGTATAAATGGCATTTGAAATCTGCAGTGGCAGAGGAGGAGAATATGACCTCACCTTGCAGACAAGTCAATGGGCTTGCTCCTCTCTCCTTCAAAAAACAGTGACTCCTCTTTGGTAAGATTTGTGTCTCTGACTGCACTGGAGTATACATGGGAACACTTGTACATAGCACTATAATATAATATTTATATTTTGCAGGTCTAGTGAATTTATCACTAACAATCTCACAAGAAGCTGTAACCTGCTGCTCCAATAAATTGCACTGTTTGCTAGTCTGTATTCATGAAAGTTCTTTTGAACTCAATCAGACTTACAGTGTCATTGGATCTGTGATTGCGATTGCAACCAGACTTTTAGTGTGATCCACAGTATTTGTGCATCTGGGATCTTAGTGAACATGACCAGCCTTATAGTGCTGAATTGGTCATTATCAGAAATTAAACCCAGCTACACCCAGCCCCTCTGACCTCTGAGGACCAGCTGGAAAGCAAGGGGGTTTATTTTCTACCAGCTTCCTATACTCTCAATGCAACAGCTAGAAAAGGATTCATAGGAGATGGACCCAGTCAAGCATCCATTCACATGCTCTGCAAGTTTTCTGAACTCAACCCCTGAACCTACCTTTGTAACCAGTATCTATTCCAAAGGCCAACTTGGCTCTGAGCTCTGCAGTGCTAAAGAGAAGAGATGGAGTGTAATTTTGCAGTGTCAGCCACCAAGCTCCCTGTTGCAACCAAGGCTCCTTGGCTTACCTGGACAATCTCTTCAGTGGTGAGTTGGGGATGTGGCTCACATGCCAACATTTCCTCTTGCATGCTCTGTCTCCTTCTGAAGATTTGCAGCTCTGTGAGCCTTGTCTATAGCTCTTGCCTTGCAGACAGGCAGCAGTCTTGAATGATAATTGGGGATCATCACCTCCATGGCTTTCATCTCTGGCTGTTGTGCCTTCAGCATTTTCAGAAAGAGTCCTAGAAAATCAAACATAATATCATTAGTATTTAGGGCAGGGAAGGGCAGGAAACACAGAAAAGTTTTTATGAATCTGGAATGGGAAAGTTGACGTTTGGTACTTAAATAATGAGGCAACCAATTTCAAGATAAACTCTCATGGTTTGCTAAAGGCCTCTAATTAATTCTAACACTCCTCTCAGTCTCATCAGCCTATTTTCTCATCTGTTTCTTCACCCAAATGTGGTGCTGTCCCCATTGCTTATGAACCCTGACCGGGAAGCTGGGGGATAGAGGTCTGTCCCCTTATGTAACTTCTGCTGACAGACACAGCATTCGACCTGAGCAGTACATGGGGCCTAGTTGTAAATAAGTGTTTGACACAACCACTTCTAGCTTTGTTTATAAATTAATTATACATTACTGAGCAAAGTGATGCTCAGTCATGATCTTGGATTCCAAGAAAAAGACTGACCACAGCCAAATCAGCAAGAAAGCAGAAGACTCACACCTGCTTATGACACGATCAGCAGGATGGACTGATGCTGGGATTTTCACCTCTGCCTACCAGAGCTCTCACCAGACAGACAGATAAACAGGACCCTCTCTGATCTGGGAGTCCAAAAAGTGTGCTCTGTCCCTCCTTGTGCCATCTCAGTCTGAATTGCTCATTTGTACATACTACACAGTGAAAGGGTTAACTTGGAGAGAGTCCCTCGATACCCTACGTGATGGATATATCAAGTGACCCCTCTGGTCAAACCTATTCACTCAGACCAGAGGCTGCTTCCTCATTAGCAATGATAAATTCAAAGCAGATGGGAAAACTGCTCTATTCTCTGATCCAGCTTTCAAAGCCCTTTGATTTCAGAATCCCTTGGCTGCTCTTTGACTTTTCTTGCCTGTCAAATTCCCTAGCAAGATTGATAGGGTCTGGACAGGAGGATGTCAGTGGAAATTGTGGTACTGGTCATCTCTCCTGCCAGATTTCCTGCATCTGACCATGTTAATGGCCTCTCTCTCCTCCTTTGATGTTAAGACCATTTGATTTCTTCCCTATCCTTTCTCCATCACCCATCTCCATCAAAAGTTTATTACAATACTTTGCAAGGGCCAGTGGCTAACTCTTTACCATGGCTGCATTACTTCTCCCATACACAAACTGCTGCCTGCATCTCACCAGGTCAGGCTGGGAACTGCTCAAAGCTTCTTTAGAAAGCCGGCTCTTTTTTCCACACCACAAGCTGAAAGACGTGAAATAAGGGCACATTTTGAAAGGACAGGAAGATAGCAACCTAAGTACTGATGCCTGGAGAAGACTCCACAGCAAGTGTAGCACCAGGACAGAGTCAGTAAACGAGCAGTGGTCGGAGACATAGCACAGCTTGCAGGAATTCTGGCAGGTGGGTGATGGAGTGACTTAGGCAAAAGGCACGTGCACTGCCACTTTTAAGGACTCTTTCCCTCAGCTGGCACAGGACATTTCCTGAAGCCCAATCCATGCCTTGCTGCCATTTTTACAAAGATATTTTCCCAGTCCCCAGCCTGGATGTGAACTTTCAGCCAATTGCTTCTCATCCCACCCAGATGGTGGGAGATCAAGGGATCCCCTCTCCCCTTCCTGCAGCCATTGAAGTCACCTCTCATGTCCCTTCTTGCAGCTCCTGAGGCTGCTTGAGAGGGCCATGAAATGAGGGGGCACTGAAACACTGATTTCCTCAAGGTCACCCCGGGGAGCAATCTTTGCCCTGAGACCTTGACCCCTCATCATTCTTCTGCAGGCTCAGAGCCATCTGCCTTCCCCCTGCCCCTTGCAAGAGTCTCATTTTAGGTGCTGCCATCCTGCCCCCTCCATCCCATCCTGCCTCCTGCCCTGTTAAAATCCTCTGAGTGATTACTACCCCTGAGAAAGGAGCCATTTCCACAGGCAGAAACAACTGGGAGCCCCAGTGGTAGGGTCTTCCCTCCTTCCCTCCCTGCCCTCAAAACTCTCTTGAACAAGGCAACACTGACTGAGGAGGCTTGGCAGGAACCCCATCCACCATCCCAGTCCCACTGCACACGGAGACCAGCTTTGCCAGCTAAGCCAGCTGCTACACTCCAATGTACCATTTCCACCTTTGATAAGTAAACTCCTGTTTCCCTATGGAGATGTGATCTTGGTGGCAGAGGTTTGTGGTCCCTATTCCACACTCTCCTCCTGGGTGCTGCAGATGTTGCTCTTCACTCATAATCCAGGTCAGGGAGTCATATGCCATCAGAAGTCATGAAGAAACACTCCTGAAAACTGGGTAGGTCCTAGCCATCCTGGAGATGTCCTTTAAGGCCCTTGCTCTTCAGGAAGACGACAGAAAAGTTTGTCTAAGCAAGGCAAACTAAAATGAGGTTTAAAAGTTGTGACATTGCATAGAAACCTCTGTGAAAGTCTAAGTCTAAATCCAACCTCAAATCAAATTAATCTAAGGTTTTGACCTTAGGTGCTGGCCCAAGAGTCTTCCAAAGTTAGGCAAAATTCACTTTTAAACATCATTGTGATGACTTCCTGCTCCTTGCTAAAACACAGCAAACATACAGCTAGAACAAATGAATGGCTGATGGAACGCCTCAGCCATTAGGGCAGTTGACAGGCAGAGAGGAGAGGGGTAAGACAGAAACATTTCCTTTGCTAAAAAGCAGCTCTCACGGCACTGTCAGCAGGACTGAGCTTAGGATGCCCAGGTCAGCAAAAAGCTGATTCTATGTAATGAAAAAAAACCATACGTTGATCAGGTTTTTGACGAGACACTTACTTATGCCTAGTTCTTGATAATCCACCTTTTTCCCTCAAAACTGTTGTGGACAATGTATGTAACACAGAGCTGTGCCAGTGGTGTATTGAACATGCATGAAGTGCTAGAGTCTGAAACACATACTGCACTTCTAAATCCCTCAGATGCTTTCAAAGATCTCTCCATCATTACCCCTTTCAGCTGAAGCGAGTGCACACAACTCAGATGTTGAAAGAGCAAGCCAAGATCCAGGGGTCCTGTCCTGCCTCACACAGCAAACCCTGTACTCAGGCTGTTTCACCTCTCTCTGCCAATGAGGTCCACCAGGTAAAAGCACAATCTTAATTTCTTCCTAGCTTACATACAGAAGCTGCAAGGCTTTAGTTCTCTGTAAGGGACTGCATAATAGCCTGCACAAGGATTTTAAGGCAGGACTGGTGGATGGATGTTTCACTTTCTCTCCAGAGAGACAGAAGTGGTTGCATGCACACAGAACTGATGTGTGTCTGCATGAGAGGGATCTGCTTTTGATTAAGTTACACATTTATTATTCACTAAACCTAGTACAAGGCACAAAGTGACACTAAAATTTCTCTCTGAGACTGAGCAGCTGCCACAGTTGTTAAGCTGGGCCATCAGGGTACCCACAGCTCCTACTTATTTCTGCTGTGGGAGATGTGATCATAACAATTTTAATGAACAGACAGAAGGAAGCAGGAGGGAAACAGAGAACTTGCCATACAGCAAGGAAAGGTGCAAGATGACACTCAAAGACTGCAAAACTGTTGTTTGATGATTATGGAGAGACTGAAGGCTGCTTTGCTGTCCTCCTTTCAGGGTGCAATCCCAGGCACAGTAGAAACAAGGAAGCATTTTGTTCACAGAAAAAAAAAAAAAAAAGGCAAAAAACACCAGCCAAGCAAACAAAACTGATTTTTTAGTTCAGCAAGTCAGAAGAGAGAAACATTTGGCTGTGTGTTAATGAAGCTGCTATGGAGACTTTGGCCAACAGAAGAGCACAACTAATTTTTGCTTAAAGTATCAGAACATCAGACACCAAAATACCAAAGCTTTGGAGATGTGTGTGGCTTGGATATTGGTTTGCTTATTACCTCCATGTAGTCAGTACAGATGAGGCAGGGGGTTACTCTGTAGTTAAAGTATACTTCTAACAGTCATTCCTTTCCTCCCAGCTTTGGAAGCTGGGCCCAAAACAAGGTGTCACCTCCCCTCTTCCCACCCTAAGGGACTTCCTCTTAGTTTAAGTGAATCACTTGTAACTTCCCAAAGTGCTCAACATCTAGATAACTGCTTCCAGTGCCATGGTAGGGGCCAACAAAGCAGGCTACCATGAGCTAGGACAGGGAAAACGGGTGTAAAGCAGAGACATTCTATTGCTCCAGCAGCAGAAGTCTTTGGGAGGAGTAGCAATAAAATCAGCTTAGGGTTTCTCCTCAGCCTGCAATCTTGGGGCAGATTCCACTACCTATTTTTACTTTGGACTTGAAATAAGTGAATTATTTGGTTTTGTCATTCTGTACCCCCACAGTAGCTTATAAAGCCTTAGTCATAGTGTTTGTAAAGCAGTCGGCAATTCCCAGAGAGAAAGTATCACTGAAAGGCCAGCTAGCAGTCTCAGCCAGCTTGCTGTCATGGAACACAAGGGGTCCAGAGACAGGGCAGAGGGACTAGAAAGAGGGTAGTGACGAAGCAGACAGCCCAAGGGTCATCCTTCCCAGCCCCTTCTCTTTCTGAGGAATGCTCAGCTTGCCACGATACAGTTTAATATTCAGAAGGTCACAGTTTCGACTTTTGCCTCAGGCCTTCCAGACTCCCTGGCACAGCATTTCAAATTACATTAGTTTGGGAGAGAGGCAAACAAAAAAAGTTATATTTTTCTCCCAGGCATTGCTTAAAATAGAAAGCAAACAAATGTCATTGCTGACATGCACAGCCCTGGAGACAGCAGTGAGATGCACAGACACAGACAGACGCATGCGACTGGCCCCTGTGCTTGATCAGGACTACAGTTCTTTAATGATCAGCCCAACATTTTCTGGTTAGAAAATGTTTTATTAATATCAGATTATGGAAGGTAATTAAACAGCTTTCCACTCCCATGCTTGGCCATTTGGTGAACAACGTGAACTGTAGTGGTTTGCTCTCAGTTTTCCATCACTTTCTTTTCCATAGTCTCCTGTGAGATTTGCTCTGTCTGGCTATTTCAAGGCACGTCTTTATGACATCCTTTTACTCTGTTCAAATCAACATCTGTTTGTTTAATTAGCAGTCTCACTTGGGGGGCAGGATGTGCTCAGGAGGTCATTCAACATTCCAAAATTAAAACCTTGGAACTAATATTCTTCAACTAGAAAATGATAAAGTGCTGTTCTTTGGCATTTTCTAGAGGCTTGCCTAAAAGCACCCAGTGACAATTTCCCGATAATTTCCCCTTTACTTTTACCTTAACTGAGAATCACCGGTTTACTTGCAGACTAAAGAAGATTAAATGCTTCATACAGTTCAAGGAGAGGTTGCTAAATAATCAGGCTAATACTCCAGGGGTTCACTTGTTTATCTGAGTGCACAGCTCTCAGCAAAGAAATGTGATTTTACTGGACATAATCCCAGTCCTCCCAGAACCATCAGCCCCTTCTGTCCTGCATTCAGTTAGGTCAAATCTAGCAGACAGTGCTCTAGGTCTCCAGTTCATAGGCCAGCAATGTTTGATTAACGAGGGAGCTGCCACACAGCTTATCTAGAAAGATGCACAATGCCATAACATAAACGGGCATAAAGAGGCAAGCGTTTGTCACCCACAGTGCCAGTGTCACACAAAAGACAAAGGATCATTTTTCATGTCTCTACCAGGGAATGCAAGCTTGTTGGGACATGATGGCAACTCATTGATCTTGGAAAAATATCTAAGTAATTTCTTCTTCAACTAGAGGGGGAGCCATGAATTCAGGTTCATGTATTCATGGCCCCTTGTTCTGTAGCACCAGATGAGAAACAAGGAAAAGGAGACTATCACATTGCATTTGATTATATTGCCTGGTGTTTGATTTTTGGGTGATGAGGGTAGGCTGCAGGGGGAAAATGAAGATCGGGCAGACTAGAAGCATGAAGGGTCACACAGTTTGTTTATTCACTGGACCATTAACTCAGCAGTAACCATCTGAGATGTTTTATTGGTTTAGAACCTGGATTTGAAAGCTTCCTTTAGTTGTGACTCCTAGACTCACCAGACTACAGCCAAAGCTATAATTTCCCACTGGAAAAAAACAAGATGCTTGAAAAACACAAGCACATCATAACTAGTGCACTGCTAATCTGTCTGAATCCAGGGTCTTGCTTACGGGGAAGTACCCTACCCCTTGCACAGGCTGCTGACTGAAAATATGACTGCGTTAGGATGAGTGGTACCTCAGATGCTGGGCATGCCTGCTGTTACCAAGCCAGTGCTGGTGTGCTGCTAGGGAGAGACTTTTCCAGTCTACCACTTCAGAAGAGGGGTGCTTCAGGAATAGTATCAGAAACAGTGTGGCCCAGCAGGACCAGGTCAGTCCCTCTGTACTCAGCACTGGTGAGGCCACGCCTCGAACCCTGTGTTCAGTTTTGGGCCCCTCATGGCAAGAAAGACATTGAGGTGCTGGAGCTTGTCCAGAGAAGGGTAATGGAGCTGGTGAAGGGTAAGGTGCACAAGTCTAATGAAGAGTAGCTGAGGGAGCTAGGGTTGTTTAGCCTGGGGAAAAAGAGGCTCAGAGGAGATCTTATTGCTCTCTACGGCTACCTGAAAGGACCTTCTAGTTAGGGGGGACTTGGTCTCTTCTCCCATGCAACAAGTGACAGGATAAGAGGAAATTGCCTCAAGTTGTGCCAGGGTAGATTAAGACTGGATATTAGGAAAAATTTCTTCACCAAAAAGGTTGTCAAGCTCTGGAACAGGCTGCCCAGGGAAGTGGTAGAGTCATCATCTCTGGAAAAGTATTTAAAAGATGTATAGATGTGATGCTTAGGGACATGGTTTAGTATGTTTAGTAGTGGACTTCACAGTCCTGGATTAATGGTTGGTCTTGATGAATTTGAAGGTATTTTCCAACCAAAATTATTCTGTGAATCTAAACCCCATCATACAAGAGGGTACAAAGCCCATATAAGATGGCCTTATCTCAAATTGTGATAGGAACCATTGGCAGATGTTGGGCTGTGAAAATACGCAATAAAAGTTCAGAGATAACTTTAATTCCTTGAATTACGTTCCATCAGCAGGGCACTGTAAAGCAGTCATGTAAGCTGAAGAGAAAGCAAGGGCCAGAAGGCAGTATTCAGACTGAGCATGCACAGGAGCACCAAACCTTCACCAAAGGACACGTAAAATAAAGCTGACAGAAGAGATATAACCACAGGCACAAATAAAATGCAAAATTCTTTGGGGCATCTTAATAAACTCTCAGACTGAACAGAGATAAGGGCAGACAGACCCTCTGGCATTTTCCTAACAGTCAGAAATGGTGAGGGAAAGCTCCCTCATAGCCTCAGAATCCTTTGCAGGTGACTGATGGTGTGAAGTCAGACACTCTCCAAAGAGTACAGCACAAGCTTGTTTCCAGATAACAGCTCATGGTCTTATCCCTCCCTCCCCTAATTTCCTCCCCCTTGCCTTTGGGCCTGTCACATTCCATTTGGTAAAGATGATCTTTGCTGCTTCTGTTTAAGAGTATGTTTGGATCCTAAAAGGTGGTTTAACAAGTTTCAGACAGACTTACTCCTGGGGCTGCCATAGAGGTTCAGCTACCATCCTCAGTCACTGAGAGAAGGCTGAAGCCCAAAGCCTGAGCATATCCAGGATCTCCCCTCACATGGATTCTGCCTTGGTGACCTGAAAAATAAAAATCCTAGGAATGATTATTTTCTTAAAGGCTCTTTCACTTCAGAAGTAGGATAGTCACCATCAAAAGTCCAACCAGCACACCTCAGCAGGACAAGAGATGGACCATTGGCTACAGGTGATTGTAAAATCAGTCAGATCAGACTTCATCCACTGAAATTAGTGCCCGTTTTCTCAAAAAGATCTGAAACCCTTAGGTGTGCCTGTGCAGGCATGTCCTGTGTCACTGAGAAGTGATGGATTACCCCTGAAGCTGCAGGTGCTACCCAGCACACAATGCAGCAGGATTAACCTCTGCCTGTAACAGGGTTATAAGGCTCATTACCCAGCAACTTAATGAAGGCTCACCCTGACACAACAGTATCGACTTCGGCTCTCATGTGAGCTCGGATCTCACCACGCATATCCCCAGGTTGGCACAGGAACATCCCCAGGAAAAAAAACAAGAGCAAAGACAATTTCTACCTTAATGGGATTAGCAGGCAGCAATGCTATTAGTTCTCCAGCTCCCTGCCTCCCACTTCCTCCCCAGCCAGGGCCTCATCCTCCTAAGGTTTTGCATTCAGTCCTTTGTCCAGGTGTCACATCACACCTTCCCCTTACAGCCCAGAGCAGCTCAAAGCCCATCTCGTTGGGCACAGTAAGTGCTTCCCTACACTGCACCTGCCTATGCTGGAAACAGCTCCTCTGCTTACTTCATCAGATTAATACAAAACATGCTATCAGCACATTGGCAGGCTCTTAATATCTTTGCTGAGGCCTTTAATGGCCTCAGGTCTTGAAAGGCATTTCATTCATCTGGTGACCGCCAGGGGTGCTCTCCCCCTGCACCCCCTTCCTCAAAGCAGAGATAAGAGCACAGCTATTTTAAAAGCAGGAGATGAGATAAAAGCACTCCCTTCAGTTCAGATGCTGCTGCCATTCCATAATTACCTTCATCTAAATTTTCAAAGGAAAAAAAAACAATCAAAAAATCATTTCAAATCACTCTCACCACGTTAGTCATCTCATTCTTGATATCAATATCAATAAAAGAAAGTGGGGACTTTATTATTTTTTTAATAACATTACCCTTCAAAGCACTATCTTGAGCTATTTTTTCAAATGCCAGCATGAAGGCAGCCGGGTTGCACTCTTCTCTGTAGTTGCTTGTATCACTTTGGGCTACCTGTACACTCAGGGTCAAAATGACATTTCTCCCTCCTATTTCCTCCCCCTCCTCTCCCCGGTTCTGTAAAGCAGAAAATGTGCCAGCCATCTGACAAAGTGTTCCTTCAGCACCTGTAGGAACCTGTGGCCCTGCCCTCCACACACTGCAATTGCAGTTCACATCTTTAAACCAGCATTATTTACAGCAACCCATTTCCAATACACCACAGCTCCTTATGGGAGACACACACAGTCCACATATTTGTTAATCTACAACGTTCCTTTGTGAAAACCTACAGAAATACACAGCTTGGGATCTTATTCTAGAGCAGAATCATCCTCCATGCAAAGAGCTATACAGAATAACTGTTTCAATGAGTCTGAAAAAATAATAGGGCAAACAAGTACCTAGAAGTTAGAAGAAAACAGGGAATTCAAATATTTGTTTATGTTTTTGATCACCACCTGAATTTTTGCAAAGAGAACTTGAAACAGTTACCTGCAAGTCAAGACTTACCTTTTTTTTTCTTCCTCACCTTAAATCTGCAAAAAATCTTCTTTTAAATTGAATGGATTTGAAAGATCACAAATGTATGGGTAAGACAGCACTACTCAGTGGTCAGGAAGCTGGATCTTGGAAGATGCAGGTTCTGTTATTCCTGAAACTCATCTTTATGTTTCTCCCTGTCTCAGGTATCCCCTACTTAAAAAACACTGCAAATCTTCCTCCCAACCTTAATAACAGATAAAAAGAAAGAAGAAAGAGTAACAAGAGTAACAGTAAAAAGAAAAAAGAAAGAGTACTTGAGAAACATGACTTCAACAAAGCAGCCAAAGGATTTCTATTTAGCTTCCTGAAGGAAGCTGACAATTGGTCTAGAATGATTTTCACATATTTCAGGTAACATATACCAGACAGACCAATTCATTCTACCAAACCCCTTCTACTGTGAGTGCTGCACTTGCAGCTTCACTTGGGCTTATGGTGCATTTCTATGTGAATTTCTAACCCTGACCTGCAGTCAGCTCCAGAGATTGGCTTTGCTGATGAAGATCTGCTGCATCTTTTTGTGGCCTTTTTTTTTTCCACTGTAGAAGCTCAGGTATGATTTTATTTTATGTAATCCATGTCTCAACCAGCATATCTAACACGACACCTTGAAAATGGATATGTAAGCCAGCTCCTTTATTCCTGAAGCAAAGTACTCTCCAAATTCACTTGGGGTAATTCCTTGGTTCTGCTAACTCCTCTGCTCTGCACAGGCTGCCAAGGGAGAACAATAAATACAGCAACAGATGCATGGAGAATTTTTGGTCTTGACTTTGCACCATATCTCAGTAAACAGAATTTAGCAAAAGAGCAGCCAAATATCAACCATATTTCCTTAGTCTGCAAAGGCACTCATTGTGCAGCATTTAAATATTTCTTATTCAGGTAAAAGAGCTGGAACGCTTAAGAAATCTCCAAAGGAGTTTTTTATATACGTATATATATATATACACACACATATACACACACACACATATATATATCTCAAACAGCCAACCTTGCTGTCTTCCCTGTATCCCATACACTCTGCAAGCTAGTGCTACCTTGGATGCAGTGTTGGGCGAAGAATGTTTACTAAGGTAACTCTGTCACAAACAAATGAGAAGAAAAATCTACTCTGTCAAACACAACATCATACTTCATCACTGTGCTGCAACATGACTCCCATCTGTCAAGGAAATGGCAGGTATTCCAAATAAATGTAACTAAGATTCATTCAGTCAAACTGATGCGGCCAGGGTGTTCCTCCAGAAGTGAGTGGGTTTGGGTAAAGCTGAGCTGTTACTCCTGTTGTTCTTACACAGGTGAAGGTTCTTGTACTTTTGTGCTAAGAAATGACAGTGGTTTAAATCTGAAGGATTTACAGGTTGTGGTATCAAATAACAAGATGTGGAAGGTTTTACTTCAGGGTAACTGATAGGAATTAACCTTAGGTAAGAGCTACTAGGAAAACAAAAATAAAGCCACCTGTAGAGTGGCTTTTGGAAGCATACAGGAAGTGATGGTCTCAAATCAGTTCTCAGTGAATAGGGGTCTTCTGCATGGTATACAGCACCAAAGCAACTGCACTGCTGAAACACTTAGTACTCATTCCTTCAGAAATGCTAAGGGTGTGACCAGCCCCAAAACTGCTCTACCTCTTCTCCAGTGGTCCCCTCAATAAGGCTGTAAGGAATACTACTGGGATTTTGGGAAGCAGAGAATCATGTTTCAGTTTATCTATTCACAGTCTGTTTGGCAGATAAACAGAAAAGTTAATTCCCCAGAGAGATCAATCCAGTACTTTTCCAAAGTGCTTTATGCAATATGCATACCCTCAACTTCACTTTGAAAAGCAGAACTGTGAATTTCCACATGAAGATGTCCTGTTTTCAATTAATAACAGCACATCATTTTGGACTACAGCTCTCCAAACAGTAAAAAGCTGCTTATTTCTCTCTCCAACAGATAACTGAGGCTGACTGATCAAGAGACTGCTTACGAACCAGCAAGAAAAGAAGCCGCACTCAGAAACCACTGCTGCCTATTTAATTTTTAAGGTATAAAAATTAAGATCTTTAAACAAATCAAAGAAGAGAGAATAAAAAAGATTAATCAGGGAGCTTAGCTGGAGAGTATGGTATTTATTTTTATAAGCAGCTGTCTTCTGAATCAACATTTCTCAAGCATAGCTCTTGCTGGGATGTGACTGAATGAGCCAGCTCTGAGACCCCAGCATTCCCTCCCCTGCAAAGAGCCCATTATGACAGCCTCAACAGCTCCATCTCCCCTGTGCTGCTGGTGTGAATTCTGGATCCACAGCTATTTTGGGGCAGTTTGCCAGCATCAAACAAAGGTTACCTGAGAATTTGGTTATCTGAGAATTTGGGCAAAGGCATGTGATTTAATTAGCGAGGATAATGGTAACACTGCCGTGCCTTTGCAAAGGTAGCAAGTGGAGAACAGTCATGGAAGAAAAATACGTCAACCCAACCTCTCATATAGATGCAAATATTTAGATGTAACATTTGAATCTGTTCTCCTTAGTCTGGTAAAGTAACTTTATAACATAAGGGGTACTTGTTAACAATAGTCCTTTGAGTGATTTTGATAAAAAGAGTGGCTACGATCCAGATGTCAAGTGGGCCTGGACTTCATGGGGCTGGACAGTTCCCATGATAGTGGTGGTGCCTGCACCAGCATCTGCCAGGGAAAGAGTCCTGACATGGGACTGCAGCCAGACACGCTGCCTCCACAGAGCATCTCAACTTGAATCTGGCTCACACGTCTGACACGTGGATCACAGACCTGGAGATAAACAGAGATGCTGTGCTGGGAATGTAAGTGGTGGGAAAGTGGCAGGCAGAAGTGAATGCTGAAGGCCCTTCGGCTGTGTTAGTAAATCTGTATACAGCACAGAGCACAAATTTCTGCTGAAGCCTCTAGAGCTTTGCAACAAAACAAAACACAACTGGTTCAGATGCCTTATCATTGGTAATACAAACAGAATGGCAAAATGAGAAATTATGAAATTAAGTGATTTTCATTTGTATAATATATTTTTATACACGCAGGTACATGTGGGTTTCCCACATACCTTCGTTTTAAGAACATTATTTAAAACCCACAAAGATTTAACAAAACTTAAAATGGAATGCAAAAGAAGTTGTAAGAAGCCTCACGTAGGAGGCTATAAAACTAAAACAACTGAGGCTTCATGAGGGGACATGCTCACTTGTAAACAGTATTAAAACACCAATTTTATTCAGGAATACAGAATACATTTTTGAAGATTTCCAGTTTACAAAAGTTTAAGACAAGGTTACGTTTCAACATACAACTTCCCTTAAAGCGTTTAGATAACTTCTCCATTTCAAGTTGACAAAGCCCCTCAAATCAGAAGGAAAAAAAAAAGGACAAATGAAGGCCACTGTCCTGTACTGGGATACATTAAGGCAGAATCCAGCACAGTATTCAAATTCTTTCTGCAGTCCACATTTTAGTCCATGGGTGTAATATAACCTTGTGTTAATAAAAAAATACTTCAGATCTATTAAGAACTGCAAGAAAAGCCCTTGTCTTACAGTTTTAATTACAGACATTATATGCAAAGTAACTTCCAATATGCAACAGTTAAAGACAGTACTTGTCATCTGATCACCACATTAAAAATACAGCATTAAATTTTTCCTTCATTTATACAATTTTAAATATTCATTAAAAATCAGAATCAGTGTCCCTCCATCCTTTTCATCATTAATAGTTTTTCTTATCTGCTAAAACCACTTGTCTTTCCTAAGATGTCTAAAAAGTAAAGAGCATAAGATTAACAAGCTGCAGCATTAATTAAAATAAGAGTCATCTCTTTCCTCCACTCAGTTTCTAAATCTATCACAAGGGCCCTATTAGCTGTATCAAAGTGAAGTGGTGTAAATAAAACTGATTTGACTTAAAAAGAAAGTAAGAATGAATGCAGAGTTATTTAAAAATTGCAATGCAGTCAGTATTGTTGTGTATGTCACTGCAGAGAAGAGCCAAGAAAATTATTCACAGGCTCTCTTTTAAGAGCATTACTGTCAGTTTTCCATTTCCAATACCAGAGGTAAATAGTAATTTGCCTAACAAGGAATTTCAGATTACTATCAAGCAGAAACATTAATGGCCTAATTTTAAATACACAGCACTGATTTCAGCAGAGGTTACAGACACTCAAAACTCCTGAAATTTATTTACTTGTTTGTTTTAAATAACCTTATTTCCAACAGGCTAATCCACATTTCTTTATTTACCTCAAGTAGTCATTTCTTCAAATTCTTTTGTTCAAATACGTTAACAGCTGTGCTGAGGAGGACTACTCAATAGTGGTCACCATTCAGTACAGATGTGGAAACAGAATTTGGTTCTGGAAGAAAACTTTAATTGATTTTACTTTTGTAAGAATGGGTCTTTGAAATAACATCCACTTGTTTAAATATTAAGTAGAAAAGAAAGCTGTTGGACAACTAACCTCAAACTAAAAGGTTATGAGCAACTGCAAACAATAGGATGATCAATTCCAATTTTACCCACTATTGAAAAGAAATCCTACATGTGGTATTGGATGAACATTTAACTTCAGCCTAAATGCTGAAAAGCTACTGATTGTCAATGAAATATTTAATTTAATCAGCAGATTTCCCAAAGATTCCACTGATTAGTGCAGCGTAATGCTGTATTAACGCTACTAAAAGTGACATATCATAAACAACTCCTGTATAATACTACAGCAATTTCCAGAGCAACCAGCTAGCAAACCTGTTCTGCAAACCAGAAAACTGGAGTAAGACCAAGCACCTCAAGTTTTAGCATGTCTTTTTGGAGCAAGGTACTGAACTTCTGTCATCCTCAAAGTTCAGTGGTCCCCATGAATAATAATGAAGAGGAAGACAAGATTTGTTGCTCTTTTTGGATCTCTAGACAATGATATGTAACAACACCCAGAAATGTAGTTAACAGCCTCCCAAATCAACATTCAAACAGAAAGGCACGATCTCCTTTTATAACTTGTGTTCTCAAAAACTAGAAGATTCCTATACAAAGATAAATACTCCCTTAGCTAGAAGGGAAAATGTCACACCATTTAGAATGTTTTTTTCTTTTTTTTTTTCTCTGTAAAGTCCAAATGGACTATCTTAATGCAAAAGTTACATGAATATATACAACCTGAAAGAGTATTTTTAATATATATATTTGTACATATATAAAAGTGACTGACACAGAAGGCAGAGAAGCAGGCTATATTCACTCTTTTCCCACTTCTTAGCAATGCAAGGCAATGTTTTTCAGATGCCATAGGCACAAAATATTTGGTTTGAACACACACTGGTGTCTTAGAATACACACGGTGAAATGTAATTCCCCATGGAAGGCTTGTTTGAGGGATACTGGACACAATGATTTAGTTTCATTAATACAGCCTTAGGCACCTTTAAAATAAAAAAGACATCTAATTCCAATGAAACTACTGCAAACTCTTCAATGGCATGTTTTCAAGTCCAATATAAAGTTTTTAAAATTGCAACTGAAGAACATCCAAGGTTAATTCTGATATCTCATTCTGATATAGCTGTCTTACAAAGGCCAAACATAATCTTAATGAAAGGCAAGAGGGACAGCAGGGCCCAGTGGTCACAGGAGACATCCCTACACCTGCCTGTACTATTAACTATTCATGTACCTGAGTTTGATGTACCTGTAAAATAAAGAATGACTGTCTGCTACGTGACAATGACAACAGTCTGCCTACAATGTTGGATGGAGTCATTAATAAGCCAAATCCTGCTTGGTGAAGAGTAGCATAATTAAATGCTTGAGTTCCCAGCAAGGATGAAATCTTACCCAGTCTTTTACATTACATTACAAGAACCTAGGAGCAACAACTTCAACAAGACATCACGACAGGCTGCCATTAATCTGCTTCCAAAGTCAGCCAAGCCCATCAGCATTACAATTCTCCAATACTTCCCCTCACATCATCTCAGTCCTGGTACCTGTGCTTGTAAATCTATCCAGCCCCTGCCTCTTACATAACATGGCAGTAGACCTCAGAACTGGAAATGAAAAAAAAAACCACCAAAAAATTCAAGTGTACGTGCGGGAACTGAGACTGAATTTGAATCGTTCCCCTACCTACACTCCAGCTCAAAAATTCTTGGGTTCTGAACATGTAACTTTTGGGTGAAAGAAGTTACCTTAGAAAGATGGGGAAGAAGAAAGCAAGAGGTGTGGGCAGTCTGCTTCCTTCATTTCCTTGGAACAGCAAAGACTGCTTAATGGTACGGTTCTTTTGCATAGAAGGAGTGGGAAATGCAGGATAGACAAACACAAATAATTTTTCATGGCAAATTTCCGCCTGGACAAGAGGAAGACACTGCATTGTTTTCTGTATATGGAGCACAAGCACAGCACTGCAGTGGCATTTAAACTCATGGCTTCTTCCCTCTTACCACTCTGAATACCCTTACCTCTGAGATGCTTTCACATGGGTGATTTCAGTAAGGTGTACTGAAACACACTCGAGAGATCATTCCAAGAGTTAGGACAAAACAGACATAAATAATCCTGGTTTTCTGCAGAAGTTAGAATTTCAACCAAATGAACATGAATAATGCAAACTCCATAAAAAATGAGATCATCAAAAATTAAACTCTGACATCTAGAGTTCCTGTGGAGCAGCAGAACTAAACCTATGTGATGCACTACATACATACCTACACATAGTATTACACATGTATATCCATGCATGTACTTACACACACTAAAGACAGGGACAACAAGCCTAACACCTTCCACCACGTGACCTACTTTCAGATATTTTACCGATATAACAAACTAGCCATTGAACTTAAAGCTTTCTGTGCTGGGTGTTTGCCTCAGACTGGTTTTGGTGTTGAAGATTTAGCTTTAATAATTCGGATGTTTTCTTTGTTCTGTTATTTAGTTGTGGTTGTTTTTTTTTTTAAGAGGGAATACATTGAGTAATGTTGTTTTTCCACACAGAAAAAGAAGTCTTGAGCTGTGTTTTTGAGAAGCTTCAGTGCCTCTGTACTCAGCCTTGAAGTCTGACAGATAAACCTTTGTGGTGTTGCTGAGACAACCCATGCAAATCTGGCCTAGATACTAGCATCTGTGAAAAAACCCTTGTTTGCTCAGTTACAGTTGTTGCATCCTTACAAGCTTAAAACTCCTTCATGGTGAGAATGTTCCAGGCCATGAAGAGAGGGGTCAAGTAGGACATCTGCAATTTGAGCACTGCCAGGGGGCTGGCATTGGGCATCAGATCTCCAAGCAGAACGACTGCTTCTCGTGCTTCATTGACCACCAGTTGGCACCAGGCAGTAAGAAGAAACAGCTCACATGTTGACAAGATAGGAGGCAGTTTGAAAACAAGAGTCCTTCTGGCACAGTCCTTGTGTGGAACTTCTGTATATATTATACACATACATATATACATTCATATACAGTAAGCAGTCCAATAAATACATCACATCAGTTCTTTTGACACAGTACTGATGTTTCTCTTATTTGTCTGAACCAGAACCTGCTCACAGAAATATTATGGAGAGTTGATATGACTCCAGGGTTAGCCCTCTGTACTTGATGAGCCCAAAATGCTGAATTCAAATACTTAGTGTGAATTCAAATCAAGTCATCATTCAGGCACATGTCCCCCTGAAACCTATTAGCCACTGCAGACTAACTCATACAGACACAGTAAAAGCCTTCCTGCCCATCCCAAATACTGGAGCAGTTACACTTCTCTTTCAGCGACGTGGTTGACCAGAGAATCGCTCTGATCTACTGTCCTCCCAAGAAGAGTTCTGTGGCCATCCATGCTGCCATGGATGTCTCCTGTCCATCCACTGTCGGATGTGCCCAGAGGACTTTCTGCCCTGGGGGTGTCTGTGCTGGCCAAGCTTCCTGTCCGAGATCGGTAAGGAGGAAGATCTGGTTGATTAGGGGATTCAGATTCAGAACAATAAGGTGGTGGAGGAAGGTCAAACCAAGGTGGTCTGCTGTAAAATACACAACAGAACAAGAAGTTACTGAAAACAGTGGTACAGAAGACAGCACATAGTATTCCAATTATGAAAAAACCAAACACTATTTCTTAGTTTTTCAATTATGACACATATGAGGAGATCTCAGACCTGCCTGTAGGTAATTTCAAAATATCCACATCGTCCCTGGGAACCCAGGTTTCTGGTCAAGGTGCAACATAAATAATTACATCCTGCTTAACAATCCACACTCTGAGTTAGGACCTCCAACAAAGCCGGCTCAAAGACAGCTGCAAGAGGTAAAAATTTTTTCTGTATAATATTTACACCAGAGAAAGCACTTTGAAAGAAATATCGTAAGTGGTGGATTTACACCTACAGATAATGATGTGAACACAAGACTTAAGCTCCCAGGAAACCTCCATTAAGTGACAGAGATTAATGGCTTAGAGTCTATGAATAAATAACAAACTGAATTCTCCACACTGACAAATCACTTCTGCTGTCGTGAGACCACATACAGAGCAACTGCTAAGTAGCCACAGACAAGATGAGTACTGCATTCAGGAAAACTGTTCTGTGGTTCTGATAGCAAACAAATAAAGGGACTGAAGGGTTGAGTAGATTGATAACAGGTCCTGGGAGCAATTAGCTCTGAAATTGCTGATGGTTTGTATCAGCTCAGGTGAGAAATGATTACAAGCTGGACAGCTGCTCATTTAGTTGTCCTTACTAATGAAAAGAAATAATTATTATGAAAGTCAACATTAAGACAAGAGCTCTGCAGCCAAAGGCAACAGAGAATAGGAATGTAAATTTATTATTCTTAGATCTCACAGTTCATACTAAAAAATACCAACGTGGTGATAGAGACCAATCTGGATCATTAAAGTTTGTACCATACCCTTTTTATGTAGGGAGGATGTCAGTCTAGGATTTTTGTTGGGAAAGACTTTACAGACAGAGATTAAAATGAGGGTTAATTCCCTACAAATAAAACCAGTGTCATAACTACAAAAACATCAAAAACATCATAAGCCAAACCACACCCACCCACCAAACTTCAAAGCACTTTCAGCTATTTAAAATAAGAACAGTGCTTTACATTTCAGAGTCCCGTTCTTTTCTTCTGTTGGTAAAGTAGTGCAGAGCAGAAGAATGATACAATTTCTTTATAGAGGAATTGAAGAACTCTCTCACTCTTATATACTTACCGTATATGAACGGGATTGTTTTTTTTTTAATGCTATGACCTGTAACATAGCTGGTTTTTTAGCAAAACTCCAAATTCAGTTTTCATGTTTTGACTCCAGACTAGCACAGGATATCAATACTAGACAAGTGATACATTCTTTTGCATTTTCCTACCATCCTCAAAATCTCTACTATCAACAACATGTGCTAAGAGAACCTGATTTAAAGTTTGCCTCAAATCCCTTCAATATCAGTAACAGTAAAAGGACCTGAGGACCATGAATTTTTCAGATACAGGAGGAGCTCAAATTTACCCTGAAATTTCACCCTATGCATGCAACACAAGTGCAACACCAGAATTCTGTCAAAAGCAGTAATAAGAACAAGTGGGGAGCAGCATCACAGCTCAACAGAGCTGTAACGACCAGTGTGAAACAGAGTTACCTCCTGTACATACCTTTGGTCGAGCACAGCCTCCGAGTAGGATGGCGGGGAGTCCAGGTCCACAGGCCTGTGGTAGGCCTGGTTGGACATGTACTGTATCCCATTGTTGACGTTGTAGGTGACGCTGCAGTGGTGTGGGTGATCCAGGACCACCAGCCGGGACAGAAGCACAGGGTGCTGCAGGCGATGCACCGGCAGCGTCATGAGATTGTTGCGCTTCCGCTGGTGGTGCAGGACCAAGGCAAGAAAGGCCACCACGAGTACGAAAATGACAGAGCTACCAATGATGGCATAGGTAATACTAGGGTAGTAAAGCAGCTGGTTTTCTGAGGTCACGTAGTCTTGGCCGCTGCCTGCCTCTGTAAGACAAAAGGAAAAGGAAGCCTGAGATTTGTTTCAATATAAAACTGCTTTTGACCTGTGCTGTGTTTCCTGCTAACACACTGTGCAACAAAAGCAGGTTTTCCTCTTTTGTCTGGATTGTGAAAGATTGGATTATTAAAAGCACATGCATGCAAATAGGAGACTGGCTGGCTGTCCCTCAGTCCATCCTCATTCACAGTAAGTGCCAGCCCATAAACTATTAGGCAGAGACAAACTGAGAAAGAGAAAAATGCACACCATAGCAGGAAGTATGCGCGCTATTGTGGAAGCATCTCCCCATCCCTACCTATCAGTCATTAACTTTTGTTTCCAGAGGTGAGAAACCCTGTTCAAGCCATAACCACAGTACCTCAGCTGCACCTGACAAACCACATTAGAATCAGAGATGCAGAAGGCCTGATATCCACTTTTTTTTACTTTACATACCCCTGACACCATTTCAGCCCCATGTTCACAAGGTCATGCAGCCTTCGAGTAACATTTTCTTTTTTGGGCAAAAATTTCCATTTCTGTGCAGGCCGTAATTCCTTATGGACTCAAACAGGCTATTCTGACATTCCTCGACCTCAAGAAAAACGAGAGGCTGAGTAAAAAGCAAAGCAAACCAACCCAACCCAAAATCCACACAATTACAAGAGCATGATCCATCCAAATTCTTAATTTCCTACTGCAGAAGGCTGGGACAGTAAATCTTGATTTTCCTTTCTTTTCTCTATCAACCAAAACTGCTTTTTCATCATTCAGAATTGCAAAAGAGTCACTAATACATTTCTCTAGCAACAGAATAATGAAATAAATATTGACTGTGTCCAGCATAATAGAAGAGCTTTCCTCAAGCACCCATTGTTCAGAGGTATCTCTCTCAATATTTGATTTTGGTACTTCACTTCCACGGTTAAACAAATCACAATTTCCAGCATCACTAAAAATAACTTCCATATTAGTTAACAGGATAATACAACATAAAATGGCAAATCCTTTAAACATATCTATTTTAAAGCATAGATATTTAGACACTGGAACAGGTTGCCCAGAGAAGCTATGGATGGCCCATCCCTGGAAGGGTTCATCCAAAGCCAGTTTAGATGGGGCTTTGAGCAACTTAGTTCAGTGGAAGGTGTCCCTGCCCACAACAGAGGGTTGGAACAGGATGATCTTAAGGTCCGTTCCAATTCAAACCATTCTATGATTCTGTGATTATTGATCCTGCTACCGACTATGAAAAGTAGCACTCAAATAGATGTGTTTTACTGATGATGCCACTATAACCATAGACCAAAGCTCTGCAGGACAGCTGCAAGCCACAGACTTTGATTGATACCTAGTGTAACACCTCAGGGAGGATCCTTACTAAATTTATTTCTCCATGCAACTGTGCTGGAGAGAAAGCAGAAATCACTGTTACCAGTCAACAGTAGGTCTCTGGCTCACTCAGCAAAGTGAACAAAGTCTGCATGAAGAATGTAAATCAAAGCAGAAGGGAGGAAGGGAATTGACATGCATTAATAATTTTAATTACAGCTCATCACATATTACTGTGCCTCTTTTAATACACCCTTAAATTCAACAGCTGAGAAACGAATTCAGGTCACGTATCACAGACAAGGGCCAGCACAGGGAGTATAATGACAAACAGATCATTTTTATGCAAACATCAACAAGTTTATTTGCAAGGGTTGATCCATGGATGAATACCACTACCTGCAGTCTTTAGTGCAAGGAAGGTAAATATATTATGACATCCCAGTAAAACACCACAAGACTCCCATTCACCTTAGCTCACTGTTTACACTGCACTGGCATAAGACTGAAACCAGTACGCCTTTGCAGACTTGATGAGATCTAATTAGTTACCATGGGATCATTCTGCAGCACAGTCCCTTCCCTTTATAATCTCCATCTTATTAAAAGGGAAGAAAAATGAGAGAAGTATGTAAACTTCTTTTCTAAACTTTAAAGGTTATCCACCTGTTTAGGATAGTATCTTCTAGGTCCTGCACCAAACAATTCCATAAATCCAAATGGATTAACCAGACTGCTGAAGAAGTACTTTGTCAAAAGTCAGATGGGATCTGATGATCAGCTTTAGGACAGTGTGAAAGACATCTCTTTTATCTGGTTTTACAGTCCTTTTCATACAACAACCACACATATATTGTGCAGAGATCTGGGGTAAATTTGCAATTAACATGCTGTTTTGGAGATTGGGATTACCGTGGCTAATGAAACATCATTTATTTACCAGTAACTATTATTGTTCAGGTTTTTAGATCCATTCCTTGTATTTCCATTTAGTTCACTGTCTCTCTGAAAACAAGAACAACCTAAGGGCACGCCTACGGATCTGCGTGGAAATCGATGAACCAGAAGCAGAGCCATGAAAGTGCTGTTTTGAATAGTGCTGCCTGGTGCACTCTTTGAACCGACCAACAGCAATAATGCATTTGGGATTGGAATTAGTATCTCTACCAGTCCAGCCAATTCTATCCCATGTGATTTTAACATGAAGCTGCATCGAGGAGTACTGAGATTCTTCCTGTGAAGAATCTAGTTTATCTGCTAAGTGCTCCTTCTTGTGCCCCAGGCAGTGCTGAGTATTTGCACAGAGAAACTCTCCCCATTCAAAGAATCCAGCTACCTAAACATGGATAGTCTCTGTAACTTTACAGGAATAGACCATATCAAAGATGGAGTTCTACCTAGAGAGATTCAGCTATCATTGAAATAGTCTTATTCCACCACAATAACGACCTTACGATAGGTGGGACTTCTGGTCCAAGAAGACATAATCTTATGCTGCCTTAGCAAACTGTGCTTACAACTATGGTAAGCATACTTGCAAGCTTCTGCTCTGGTATAGTTTATACTACAAAAGACCAACCTCTTTTCTAGCAAAGTCAGTAAATCCAAACCTGCAAAAGATGAAAGTAAAATTACCTGAGCCTATCAGCACTGCTTGGCTTGTAGCCCTGGAGAGGGCACTGTCCACTCAGAGGCAAAGAAATGAACTGCCCTTAACAGTCTTCCAAAGTAATGCTCTCACAAAGAAATGCTCTCACAAGAAAACTGCTCTGTGGCACAGCTAAAACAGAAGTAGCAGAACTATGAGGCAGTTTTGCATACAAGAGGCTTTTACATCACGTTTTTGCTTCATCTTACTAAAGATCTGATCATGTTGAAATAAATAACTTCTTACAGCTCCATGGTAACGTTCTGGTTTTTTGTAGAGCCTGGTAAATATACAGACGTGTGTAAGGGAATGAGGGGTACTGAGCTGAGACTGCCTGAGGAACCTCTATCCATTTTATGCACACTGTATAGGGAGAAAGCGAGATACAGAAAACACCTTAAAACTTTCAGCTGGACATGCACGACTAAAGGAAACAGAAGCCATGACTCTTTAGCTCTGCTCTAGTAACTTTCAGCAAATGTTTACATGTGACAGAAGTAACTGAACTGAATTTCTTGATAATTCAGCTATCCTCTCCCAGGAGAAGCAGGTATTATCCAGGCAGGTTTAAAAAGTTCCATCTGCTGTGCTACTAAGTGCAAAATTCACAAAAAAAGGTGAGTGGGCAAGCGAATTTAATTTAAATTCATGGAGTATTTATTCTTTCATGCTTCCCTCCCCCCCTTAAGAAGATCTGTTTTCTAATTGTGCCACATATAAACAGTTTATCAATGCCACTTATGCCTATTAAATCCTAGTATCCAGGAAATGCTGAATTCACAGATTAGAGATTTTTGGAGTGTAAAAAGCTTTGTGAATAATTTAAGAAAAGACTGATAAAGGAAATGTAACGGGCTGTGCTCAGAGTGCTATTTTATTGACTGTGAACAAATCTGCTGCCTCAAAGTTTAATAAAAGACCTGAGAGTAACTGCATTAAGTCTGCCAGACACAGGGATGAGAGGCTATTGTTTTATCTTTCACAATCCTCTGCTCAAGCCTGGCTTTTCACAGTTCATTGGAAAAAAAGCTTTTGAAATACATAATCTGAGCAGACATCTGTAGCCTTAATGAGCACGAGTCACGGTCCATCTCCAACAAAGATGCTACTGTAACAACACATTTAAATTCCAACCCGTAAAGTGCAGAGCTGCAGCCTGGAAGGGTAAAGACAACAAAAATCAAATACAGACCAGGCAGAGCCTCTGCACATTATTTACTTTTTGTGCTTGGGGTTCTCAGGGCATCCTAGGTCTCCCAAAACTCTTATATTTGTCATCATCGATGATTTTATGTCCCACTAAAACAAGTCTTACACAGATTTTGTGCACTGAACTCTCAGAATGCTCTTTATTCTAGTGATGTCCTTTCTAATCCAATTATGTTTTTTCCCCATTGCCCTTCTCAATTACAAACAAGATCCATCTCAGACAACACAGAACCTTGACTTCATGAAGTTTCACGCTAGGTTACCATTGTTCCCCTCCCAAAGAAGCTTCACAGTTCCTTTAGACACCAGAGACAAGGATTTGTTTTCAACTGCATTGCAAGTGTGTTTTTACTCTGCTTTGGCTTTCTCTGTTTCAGGCATGGAAGAGAGATTCACTAATAGAGGTGTTACACATACTGAAGAGACCTTATCTATGGGAATTGGCCCAAGGAATACAATATGAATTCATCTTTGCTTACCAGGTACTTGGTAAATGGATAAAATTTCCGGGAAAGCAGCAGGATGAAGTTCTTTCCAGGTATGCCTATAATGGCAGTGGCTTCACATCTGGACGTGTATCTGCACAGATATCCTGTCTTGAAGTCCCCTGTTTAACTCTCTGCTAATTACGAGTGCCCCTAATACCCACAGACCAGAACCACAGCAATCAGAACAGTCTTTGATCTAAGAAGTTGAAGGAAAGCATGGATCTATTGCCAGTTCTTGAAGTCACCCCTCAGGTCATTTTCTCCACATCTGCCTGGCTCTTTGCCCTGCTATCCCCATCTGAAAACTAGACAGTGATGTTCCTGGACTCTCAGGATATTCTCCCAAGCTCTTTTGTACTGACAAGAACTACATTTTCCTCAAAAATCTAAGTGTTTCAAATCTTAATCAGAAGTCTAAATACCAATGGGTGCTTTGTCTTTGCCTATTCTTTCAGATGACTGAAAATATAGTCATGACCTTGCCTGCTGTAGTGGTTTGAACCAGGTTTTCCCCCTGAAGCTAAGATAATGGTAAAACCCCAGGGGGTGGTGACCCCTGGAAGTTTTGTCCAGTCTGCGCTCCTGCAAAATGTAAACATACCACAAGCAAACAGAAGAGAAGGTTAGTTGTAGTTTGGTTGTAGAAGTGGTAGCCGTGTTCTGAGGCCACGAGGAGCAGAGGGCAGGAGCCCCCTGGGGGGGCTTTGGCCCCCCAGCCCCCAGCGGGGGCCTGTGGGGACCTGGAACAGCATAAAGCTGGGCTAGGTGCCTGCAGTTGAGAGCTAAGAAAGTTTTCTCCACCATGAGTGAGCAGAGACAGCAGCGGCAGAAGCAACATCCAGAAGCTATGGCAGAGAGCCAAAAAGATAAGAAGCGGCAGAGGCATTACAGCCAAGCAGGAGAGACACAGTGTTGTCCGAAAAAGAGCTAGCAGCAGCCGAAAGAGAGAACTGAGAGGAAGTTTGGGGGTAAGAACTGCTAAACTCCCCTAAACTTTCTTTGAGATCCCTCCAAAATGGAGGGGGTGGACTTATTAGAAGTCCTAAATGGAGTAAAGGAGCTAAGAAGCTCGGCTGTCCTGAGAGCTCAGCCAGGACAGTGTGTGGAGGTTGACCTTGGGGCCCTCCCTTGCTGCAAGCTACAAAGAAGCTCGCAGCCATCTTGAGGCAGGGCACAGAAGCTCTGCAAGGAGCTTCTGAATCTCCTGAAGATACCAGACTGTCACGAAGACCCCCTGTGTTTCGTGATATGACCGTGGCGGAACGACCTTTGTCTGGGGTGAACGTAGCCCACGGAAGACCCCTCGCTTGGAAACGACGGGGCTGGGGGTGGGGCTTGGATACCCCCCTTGTGAGTGCTGGCAGAAATCCAGCTATCAGCTGCTGCATGTGAAGAGGACAGATGACTGTTGCCTTAGAAGATACTGCTGCTCAGAGTAGAGACTAGAAGGGATCTGTCCTTCTTCCCTCCTGGACTTTTATTTGGAGAAGAGAAGAGATCTGATCCATTGTAAATACTTATGTCATGGTAGAGATAGTTGAGATCGTGTGTATATAATATATTGTAGTATTTATTTGTACAGTCCTTGTAATATATTCGCTTTCCCCCATTTTGAGTCTTGTGTGTTTGTCTGGAAAACCCATCTCACATTGGATTGAGATGTGACAGGGGCTAGGACTAGGGAATTAGAATTTTGGGGATCTCAAACCATGACACCTGCATAAAACAGAGTAGGACATCTTCATATGGAGAACTCATTACCCACAAGTATATAATTTTTTATATATAATATATAAATTTTGGTATATAATTTGGTATATAATTTTTTAAAAAATCACAATTCGTATTAGTGTAACAACTTGAGCTTTAAGCAATGAAACAGGATTTCTCTGTATAATGCACTTTTAGAGGCTCTGAGCAAGATGATGGCCATTGTTCCCAAGAATGCAAAGCTAAGCTAAGACTTGGAACTATATATAGTTATAAGTCTATACAAGTAGCCAGCAAGATAAAACTCAGGACAGTATTAGTCAGCAGAATTAGAAGCAGTGCTAGGATGTCTCATTCAGTGCATCAGAACTATTGCATTACTCGTGCCTTCCTCCCCACACTTAAACCCCTCATCCTGACCATGCGCCACAAGAGCTGCGCTTTCAAGTCTTTGCAGCTGCTCCAAAAGAGCAGCTGAGTCAGCCTGAAGATCAAGAGCCTCACCTCTCACATGCCATCCTTTTTTATCTTCTGCAGGGTAGGATAATTACTCCATGCACTTCACACACACACACAAAGAAAAGGAAAGCAGCAAACTGAGCAAATAAGCAGAGAACTAAGAAATACTTAGCAGTAGTCATGGCAACTAAAGTTCTTAAATTAACTTGGCAGCAATGTAAAAACCTGCAAAGCCAAAATCTGCCATAAAGCACAGAAACAAAAGGTCCAGGCTTGGCAGCTGGATGGAGCCCAAGGAGGAAATTAAAGTATTACTCAAATGTAATTCAGGACCACTCCAGCATTGATCTGTGCAGCATTTACTGGACATGTGATAGCCCAAAAGAACAGTGGTGTACTTCAATTAATTCACAGCCAAACACTAGGCCCCAGAGCAGAGGCAGAACATAAAAAGGAAGGACCTTCTCATAATAAAGTCTTCTTCTCTAAATAGAGAGGTTCGGTTACTTCTTTTTTTCTCCTCTTTCTCCTTTGTAAATGGAGGGTCATCATCAAGGACCCTGCCATGAAGTTAGTTACTATACACTTCTCGTAACATTTTATGACAGGAAGATGCCACTCAGGAAGAGCCTGGTGCCCTGAAAGTTCTAGGGGCTTCCACTATTATTGGCCTCTTCCCAGCGACTACATCAAACCTGCTCTGCAGAATGAAAATCTCAAGTTGCAGCCACTAAAAGGCTCTTTGGTAGACCAAGCTTATAAAATAAATCAAGAATGTGCTTCAAAGAAAGAAAAACTGTACTACCTTCACAGCATTAACATGCTCTTGGTGCTCTTGCCAAGACGCATGACAACTACACACCTCCCAGACTCTAGCCCCAATTCAAGCTGGAGATAACAGCCGCTGATCTTGTACCATAGCCTGCTCCTTCCCCCTAAACTCCCAAGAGAAATTTCAGTCTCACCTTGTTCCACTCATAAACAGTATAAACTGCATAAAATGTCCAGGCTTTGTGTCTTTGGTGGCCATGTGATCCACTGCATGCCATCAATGACTAGTATAGGATAGTCTTGAAAGTTAAAACAAAATAATGTTTTAATGGAAAAATTAACCAAACTGTGAAATTCAACCAGCAAGACCCAAACATGTTCAGTTAGTCTCCAATATTTAAATAGTAATGGCCATAAACTAAAGCACAAGACCTCACATGAGGAAAAACTTCTTTATGTTGAGGGTGGCAGAGCACTGGAACAGGCTGCCCAGGGAGTTTGTGCAGTCTCCCTCTCTGGAGACATTCAAAACCCATCTGAACACATTTCTTTGTCACCTGCTCTAGGTGACCCTGCCTTGGACTAGATGATCTCCAGAGGTCCCTTCCAACCCTAACAATTCTGTGACTCTGTAATATCAGCTTTATCTTCACTACTTTAACTAATGGCATACCAAGTATATTTTCTGCACTGGCACATTTATGTGCAAGTGCACTGTCCTGTCTTCTGCAAAGGTTAATTGGAGCTCTGAGGTGGGTAAGAGCCTGGACGTTGTATCTGCTCCCTGCTAGCATAGACACATGCTCTACCTTCAAGTCAAAAGTATGAAGGAAAACAGAATTTTCAAAGGCCATGAGCGCCTTTGCCTTTCCTATTCCAGTCTGAGCGTTTGGAATCCAAGTTTCCATGGCATACTCCACTAACATTCCTTAGAATCATTTGAATATCTAGGAGGCAGAGAAACCCAACAAATCAAACCAAAAAGTAAACTAATTAAAATGAATCACCAGATGAAATGCTTGTATTTTTATCATCTATCAACTCTGAAACTAAATTACACATTGCAAAACTGTTACCAGTTTACCTTGAGTGATCTACATGCCTGAAAAAATGCATGTTATTTCAATGGAAAAAGCTGAATGTGGGATGCTGTACAGGACAGACAGATGAATTTCATTTTTATAGCGTTATTCTGGAGGCTGGTAAGAAGAGACACATACTCAGCTAGAACGTGCACATTAACTTTTTACTGGATGCCGATTAGTGCTATGGACAGCTTGTGCACAAGAATAATAATAAGGCTTGAAGAGATGCAGTGCAGGGTTATGGAGCCTGCAGAGTCAGGTATACTTGGCAAGAAATGCTGTTTAACTGTGATTGAGATATACTATAGTGTAAGTTTATAATTAGTTTATAAATTTAGTCTAATAATTCAAGTGTATTTTAATGGCTCTGATTTTTGAAAAAGTGCTAGTACAAAGTCCTTGCCCTGTAGTATATTACTATTACCAATCCTACTTTTTTTCTAGAATTGTGAAGAAGAGATGTTGTCTGATACACAGTACACATAGCTTTACTTGTTCAAGATAGTGTACTAACAATTTAGAAACCATGAGCAGGTTCTGATCTTGAATAAAAAAAGAATCAAAAAAGCAGAGACAGACAAGACCTGTTGGGTCACATAATCCCCTTCCTAGGGTCACATTTCACATCATCCATTCATACCTACTCAGTGCCCCTTCAATGACGGCTTTTAGGAGAAGAAATAGAAGAAACCAGTAGCAACTCCACCCCAGCAAGAGCCTGCAGGCTACCCCCTGGCTCTAGGAAGCAAAAAGAGATGGGAGTGGATTTGAGTGGATTTGGGTAGACGTTCAGTCCAAACCAAGATGGAGCACAATACTTGGTTGCACCAGAGAAAGCATCTGTGCAGTTACATCATGAGATGCTTTGCTTATTATTCTGACCTTGCAGTACCATTGTTTGACATATAAACTAATGTTTCCTTCCAGCTGCAAGCTGTATAAACTCAGGGTAAACAGCAAGAAAGTTTCGCCAAACAGTGGCCTCAGCAGCTTCACTGTGTTCAGGTTATACCTTCAGGGAGGTCTTAACAGACATTGTACTTGGTTGTAAATCAAACTTTAAATTTTTAACATTATATATATATATACACACATATACATATATATATATATATAAAGCGTAAAACACAAAAGCAGAGAAGACAGCACTTGGTTGGGAAAGCAACTACTGCACAGCGTCATTTGGCCTTCCTGTTCACAAGACACAGACTGTCTAATCCTAGAGAAAGAGAAGGGGAAGGAAAAACAGAGAAGTAAATGAAGCCAAGAGAAGAAAAAGAAAAAAAGCTGCATTTGAAAGCTAGTGTACATAAGCAGGACACTAACAAGCATCTGGAAGGCATTAACACCAGGAAAAAGATAAACTTGTGCTTTTCATCCTCTGATAAAAATCTCACTTGATCAGAAAATATGACACTGAAAATATTAAGTGGGTGGGAAAGATTCAAAGGCTGTGGCTGCCAGTGGCTTATTAGAAAATGGAAAGCTTTTCAGGGGAGTCCAAAAGATTCTGGTCTGGATCTGATACTATTCAGTAACTATCTGAATGACAGAGAATGCTTATTCAGCTCGCTGTTAGGCAACATACGAACCCTGCTAGACAGGATCAAAATTAATAATTACTTGAAAATAGCAGAGATGGTCAAGATCACAGGTATTCTGGTGTCAGCAGAAAATAGCATGTTAACTGGCAGTGAAAAATACAACCCCAACAGTATCTAGCTATAGCAAGGTGTCTGCTCAAGTATTTATCCAGCCTGGGACATCACACTTCGAAAAAAAAGCAAATATGAATCAGAGCTTGGTGGAGAACAACATGAATTATCAGATGTCCATAAGACACTAACTACCAAGAAGGGTTTTAAGAATGAGGTTTGTTTAGGCTGAAGAAAACATTGCAAGGAAGCTTTTAATATTTTTAAATACAGAAGTTTGAAATGACAATCAAAACAAGACCTGCTCTAACAATAGAAACACAGGGCTTTTGAGCACTGCAGGAAAGTGTCCCAAATTACTAACATGAAGATCACAGCTTCACTTCATACATCTAATTAATCAGAGCTGCTACCTTTGTCTGTGAATAAACAGTAGTAGCACCACATCCCTCCATGCCCTTAGATTTCCAGTCACCCTGACCACCCTGATGGTTTTATCATAGGGACCCTTTACATCCTCAGGAGAGTTTCCCAAAGTTTTTCCGAAGAATATAAAAAATCCTACAAATTTTAAGTATCTACAATCCAGGTTAAGTCTGAAGTTCTTACCCCCTAAAGGCAAAGCACCACAACAACTTGCTATCCCCACGTGTAGCTCTGGTATCAGATGCAACTTGCTAAGTGGCAAGGAGAATGAAGCACTGGAACAGATCCTCTTGAGCTAACAATGGTCTAGACGTCTCTTTGGAAGTACCCCGAGACATCTGGTAGTCCTGAATGTATATACTGCCCTACAGTCAAAAAGAAATAACACTACTTTAATCCCTACTAATCAAATAACCCAAACCACCACATAAAACACAAATTTGGCTTCACCAAGCCTGTCTTCAGATAAACAGGAAAAAAGACCAAAAACCCTCTCTAATAACGAGAATGGAGCTCCTCCTTTAAAGAATCTTATCTTACTTTTAGTATGATCCCATTCTACTGCTAAGTTCAGTAGGAGTTCATACTTCATTGACAAATCTATAAATTTTATAAGCATTAGAAGCTAACCGTGCATTCATATAGGAAGAAGGAGTTCATCTCCCCTTAATGTGTAGAGGATACTTGGATAGCTTTCCTCTGTGGATGGACTCTGCATAACATTTCAGATGTAAATCAAGATGTTATAGTACCTGGGACTTTATCCAGAACCTTCATTCCGCTTTTTGAGATAGGCATTATAAAAATTTTGGTTTCACTTCAGCAAGTTTTCATATAAATAAATTAAGCAAAAAATATCTTTAATTACAGAATGAAGAAAATTGCTGCACTTGATGAAAGGTTGTTTATTCCGCAATGACAAATGCAGCCTAATGAATGTGAGAGTGCCAGATTTTCTTCTTGTTGAAGACGGAGTCTTGTTTTTTGTTTCCAGAGAGATTGTGGAAACATTTATTTTCCCTTTGACCCTGGCTGACTGACTGAACTAGTCATACTGAATTGTGCAATTCTTGACATGAAAAGCATGTGTACAATGAAAGAAAGAAAAACGTATTTTAAAATTTTTATTAAGAGGCAAGAAACATAATTATTAATCACTATGTCAAAATAATTATTGTATGCAAGGACAAATGAAGAGATTTTTGGTGGCATGCTTATAGTTCTCATTCTGCACGAAAAGACTTGAGGCAAATAATAATGATTAGTACAGCTTAGCATAGTTTAAAAGGCACTGAATTAGCTAATGTGTCACATGAAAATGAACCTTTATTGACAGAAGCTTCATCTAATGTATAGCAGTGGTAAAGAAGGTTAATAGAAAACTGGCTTATCATAAGCAAAGGATATTAATCGTATCATTGCATGATTCTACAAAACCCCGATGAAACCATGTTTGAACACTGGCATTCTATTCTGTCCAGCTTATTTGAAGACAGAATTAGGTTGATGAGAGAACAGCATGAGAAACAAAGATGATGCATGAGGGAAACAGGGCCTAAATATCAATGGAAAAAAAAGTATGATTTGTTTAGTCCTGAGAAAAGATTATTAAGAGGAGATATGATTGAAGTATTTATAATAGCCATGGGTTATAAAAAATAAGCTCAGTGACTAATTTTGAGATTACCGGGCAGATCAGAAACTAAAGGCTAAAGGCAATAAGGGTAAAAGGGAATAGATGCAGGACAAATTTACTGAAACACTTCTCAGCAAGAAGAGAAAACAGGTAAAATGATGTTTCATGAGTATATTTAAACAAAAGATGGGTGACCGTATAGAGTATGTGGTGGAGAAAAGCTTCTAGGGAGCATCATTTGTAATAGCTGAGATGTTTCCATTCACACACCCAAGACCATCTGCAACAATTTTAGAAATCATTCTTAAAGCAAAAGAGGGCAATAGTTTACCCAATTTGAAACAAATTGAAGGAAGAAACAAAACCATATACTACCACTCCTTCATAGTACAAATGCAAATGACTAAATATACTAACTCTTTCATAGTGTTGTTCCTTCAAGTATTTACAAATCACATAAATGTTACAGTAATTCAACAAGATAGGTAAATCTCTTCCATACCTAAAAAAGCAAGGCTTACATTAATAAAACAATTCACCTAAAGTTGCAGAGCTAAAAACTGTCATCTAGGCTCAGAAATTGGGAGTTCTCAGCTTCCATCAGCCAGACCCTCCATCAGCTCTCCACATGCGCACACACACACACACTTTAATGAATTATTTACTTTTTCTTTACTATCAAAGAGGCGGTAGCTTTATTGTTTTACTCTTAAGGTGCACTTAGTTATCCTTGAGCAACTCAGTACTGTCCTCCCCAGCACTCTGTGGTATTTTAACAAGCCATCTACAGTGTTCACATATTAAAGATGGAGACTGACTTAATGAGCTTATGTCTCAGTGTAAAAACTTGACTAAACACAAATTAGGAAAGAAAATTAAAAAAAAAGAACCAAATCACACTGGATTCTAGACTAAGTGGAACTTAGTAAATACCTAGAAAATATCAAATAAAACCCAAACCAAACCACAGACACGCACTCAATCCTCATGACTCTTTGCTCCCTTTACAAACTATTTTTCTTTAATTTTTCAGCTAATTTTGTTTCCATAGATAAAGACCCCATAAAAAAAGACCTTTGGATTCTAAAGGCCTGACTCTGATCTTAACATCACTGTATACAGCCGTCACTCTCGCCTTGTGCTTGATGTCTTCTCTGCCTCATGCTCACCTGTGCAACTCTACATCTTTCTCTTTGAACATTTTAAATACACAAACAATAAATGGTGCAATTTGCTGTCATTGGGCTTTTCACAGAAGTTTCACAAGTTGTAAAATTGGAACATAATGGTTACCTGTGACTCATAAAGTGACAGATGACCTAGGAGACCTTTACCTAGGAAAAACAGATTCTAAAATGCAATTTTCTCACTCTGGGGTGTAACTACCCTGCCTTGGGAGTGTCACAGCACTTTTGAAGGGATTAAAACAAAGAGCAGTCTCCATAACTGAGCCAGCTAAAAGTGTCATTAAATACAATTGCTTGCCGTGCTTCCCTTCCCCAAACAGTCTCATGCATATTCATCACTGTAATTACAGCAGTAGAAACCTCCGTGACTAATTATGCCATGCTTCTCATCTTCTATATGCCTGGAATTTTTTACATAATTACTGCTGAAATTAATTGCAAGTTAGTTAATTTTGCACTTTGTCCTTTTAAGCTTAATTGAAAATTAAAATTTTTCCAACCAAGTCATTCTTGAAAGCATGGTGCTTTTACCTCAGATGGTGCCATAACCAAAATGTTCATTTAATGGCTTTTAGTAATAGAGCAGAGAAGGAGTACTGTAAATTTTATAATTTAAAACAAGAGCACTGCCCTAATACATATTTACTATATGCTTGTTAGTTGTACACTCTTCAAAGAATATTCAACCTGCCCACTGAGACACAGGTTACTCTATCAGTCCCAGCTGGCTTCGGTCAAGCTCAAACTGGGAATTTTCTCTGACTGTGATTCAAGCATTGTGCCTAATATTTCAAGGGTAGCTAATGATTTTGGGTGTCCAGTCCTACAACGGATTTTGAAAAAAGTAACAAACATTTCCTCCCTTGAGAGGCAGGGAAAGAGGAAGAATCAAATAGGAAAGCCAAAGTTTGACTTGGTCTAGAAAAATAATTGCCTGAAAATATTTGATTTAGCCCAGGAGCACACGGTCTCCTCATTTTCTAGGGCAGTCCCTGTAGTCAGTGGTGCACATGGTGATTTATTGATTTGGAGGTGCCTTTAATAAAAGACACTGTAGAAAGCAAAATCTTGCTGTCTACTAGAAACCGGCTAAATCCCATGCTGTGACAGTAGATGAAAGATGTAGAACCCCTGGATGGGGGTCCCAGCAATTTCCAGAACACAACTGGTACTCAAACAGGACCAGTAACACACCTCAGCAAACCAGAGGACATTTCAGAGGCCGACATCATATAGCTCCATGTAAATCAATCCACTATTAAGGTTATTTTCATTTAAACTTATGTCCTTAGTACCTTATAATAGTGGCAATATTAGCTTTTCGACCTATTAAAATAATTCATTACTGTTTCAAACAAAACAAAGTCTGTATTTCAAATACCTTTTCTATCTTAACTTCAAAGGTTCAATCTTGTTGGGTTTAATGAAATTTTATTGTTTACATCTGTCAAGAAATCTAATCAGTTTGTAGATTTTTGGAAGGACAAGAGTAGTTTGGTAACAGGGCAGTTGTTCTTTACTCCTCCAGGCTCTATAAGTCACTTACCTAACTCAAAAGGTAAATTTTCTCTTTTAATCTTTCAAGGGTTCACCACAAGAACCAGAGAGAGTGAGCAGAAACAATGCAAGGTGGACAGTTTAAAGCCTGACTCATTCAGAAAGCAAGTTCCTCTCAAAAGTATGTCTTTTATTTAGCAACCTCTCCATGAGGAAAACATCACTACATAAAGGGAATAAACCAAGTTTATAAATTCTGCTTCCTTTTGCTTCAACAGGTCAAAAGATCTGTCCACAATAAATCTGTCACAAAGATCCCCAGTGCAGGCTATTCTGTCAGGAAGGGAATCATTACTGCCACCTTGCCTTCCACTTATCTAGAGTGAACACTGATGTCCTCAAAGAGCAACAGGCTGAAAAGGAACACCTCAGGCATGTCAACAAATGAGACCTTCCAAAAGACTGGTAGGAGCAACTACGTCTGGAATATCTACAGAGGATTTCAAAATCTTATTGCAGCAAAAATCAGATCCCAGATACTTAATCTTGTCATTCGTGTTGGAAAGTGCTTATTAGAGCACATGACAATAGTGCTAAAGGCTTGACCAGTACAAAGCAGGGCACAGGGTTAAAGCTGTCTTGGACCACAGCTACAGAAAGAGATAGAAAGGGACTTCCTATCATCAGATCAGGAGGAAGTCACGAGAGTAGGTATTATAAGGAAAGTGTGAACTTAATAGCCAAAACCACTGAGTGAAGAGCACATGATGAGTTCCCAAGGTGGATGGGGAGTAATTAAAAAGGTAATCAAAAAGAAAAAGCATTGAAAATCAAGAACTCAAGAATGCCAAAAAAGCTCTTTCAGCAAGTGTTCTAAAGACCTATGAGTAGTGATCCCTTGCCAGCAAAGCAAATGAATACAGTATTTGTTCTGTCTCAGTAGACTAAGAGCTGCTGAACCTGGAAGCCACGTGTATATTATTAACTAGGAGGTTCTAAACAAACTAGACTGGTACATTGGCAGAGAGCAATGACTTCTGTTTTACAGATAATTTGCAACTCAATGGGGAAAATCCCTACTTGTTTATCATGTCCAATTTGAAAGTGAAGCAAAAAATAAATTCAGTTGCATACTTTTATAGACTGACTATAGTTAAATACTTCTACCTTTACAAAAAATTGCAAAGCTTTTGTAAACAAGTCTAAAATTTTCTAAACCAAACAAATTTTTTTCCTTCATTCTGCTAATGGCTAGCAGTAGTGTTACAGAGATGTATACACAAAAATACAAGGAATGGTTTGGTGTGAAATTCATGAATTTTTTCGTACTATGCATCTTTATCTGATGGAAGTCTTCTATGCTCTAATTCATAACTCAGAAAACACATGCTACAAAAATGTCATGCTACTGCAGACGTCCTATGGATCTCTCTATGCATACCTACATAGTACACGAAGAAACATTTCTAAAACCTAAAAAAAAAAAACCCAACAAAAAACCTAAAGAAAGAAGAAAAATCAGATTCTGTCAGTCTTGCGAATGTTGACAGTCATTTATCTGAACTACCCCACCACAATATTTCTGCTTTAATTAAACATCAAATCAGTCAAGTAGGCTGATTTAATTACTGCTGGGGTTTAAAATTAGCTTATTTCCACTTGAAACCAGTGAAGGTTAGCAGGATGACCTCAGTGTAATGAAAAATCCTCAGTCTGCAAGATGCTGGACAAGAATTTGTCTCTTATGGGACAGTTTAAATATCATTCTCACTAATGCAATGCTCACAAAGAAGTACTGGTTTAACAAGTTTAACCCAAACATACCTGAGGTCTATGGCAACTGAATATTTGATGGAAATAAATCAACCTGTTTTAGGGACATAGCCTATTCAGCCTCAACTTTGTCAGCTCAGTGAGAGTGGACCTGACGTAGAAGTCCACAAAGATCTTCATGTTTGATTGATATTTTTCTCCTCTGACTCATCATTGTCACTAACCATTTCATTCAGCCATCCTAGTACAGGAGCCAGGGGTCTGGTCACTTGAAGTGAAGTGGTCAGAGCTCTCACAGAGGATGATGGATGGTACAGGAAAGGGGAAAGAAAAAGGGAAAGAGGAAACTTAGGAAACAACTTTGGGACAGAAGCAAGAGTGGAAGAGGAGTCTTTAAGGCCACACAGCATCAATTCAAAGTGTTCCCCATCAGACAAGGGAGTGAAGATTGTCACCCTGAGCAGAGTCTCTGCACAGCTTTCGGTTCACACCAGGGGTTTGGAAGAGACCAAGAACACACCCACTATGACGATGGTAAGAAGTTCTGTTCCCTCCTGAATTACATCCTAAAGGGACTTGTAGGCTAGCTGTTGGCAATCTGAAACCCACCTCACTGATTTCCAGACCACTGTGAAGGAAAACCTGTGTACATCTTCATTCTTTTCCTGCACAAAGATTTTGGACCAAGAATCTCAAACAGCCTATATGTCAGATGCAGACAGTGATTCTGGTTCTGGGCAAAACCCAATCAATGAAAGCAATTGCTTGCTTAGCAATACCGAATTAGCTGAAAATAGGACAAAGCTGCTTAGTGGGAAGCAACTACAGGCATTTATATTTATTAAAAAAAAATCAAGTATTCAGTGAAAAGCAACGGGCAGCTGAGAAGGTACTTAGCAATACAGTCATCTTGCATTTAAAAATTGCAGATGTTCCTGAGTATCTTTGTAACCCTACTCTAATACTCTGTCTAGACAAAAACCCCATAGAGTGTATAACATATGACACTTTCTACATCCTCTGTGGGGATTAAGTAATAAATCAGGTTTTTAGACTCAGAAAAATTGCATTCCTGTGAAAGTGAGTTGCCAAATTTCAGTAAAGGAAAGGTTTTCTGCCTTTGGGAATAAACCCATGCTGCTTTAGGGATGAGTATCAAGAGACTATATCCAGGAAAATAATTAAACCAGTTTTGAAGTAACAGAATCTGTAGAGATCAAGGAGAAAACAATGACATATTCTGTGCTGCACACCCTCTTTTTAATGCTGCATCTTACACAAAGACTCCAAACTTGACACTCATTGTACAGAACAAATATTATGCGTGGTCTTCATTGCATGCTAATTCTGTAACAGAAATGCAGCATTATGACATTTAACACAAAATCAGTATTCTTCGATCCTCCTCTTCACTAGCATCTGATAGCAAAGGAAATTGGGGTTGTGTGATCTTACCTGGTCAAAGGAGTTCAAATCCATATTCTTTCATCTCCCCAGAGTTACTGAACCTTCCTAGGCTGTAGGTTGTGGCCTAACAGTTTACCTGGGATACAGGAGATGCCAATTCTGATCTCTTGTCCAAGGACTGCTTATGGTTTTCCGTATACAGTGCAACATATAAATACATGAATCATATTTAAGGAGAAGAATGGAATATAGAGCTGTCTCCTCCCATCCCTCTTTTGTAGCATCCTTCCTCTTTCTCCACCTTACCAGCCCAAGGACTCTCCAATTCTCTCCTGCAAAGCAATAGAACATAAAGAAAAGAGTGTTTCCACCCAAATAGCCTGAAGCTGTACAGTTACAGGCTCTCTCTTAAGGTGTTTTGCTCTTGATCCCCTTAGGATGAAGGCAGCACAGTGTTCCATACTCTCAGACAAGATTTAACTAACTATGATAGCAGATGAGAGGGAAAATCAGCCTATCCTGGGTCTTTCTGAGCTAAGCGGATGCAAATGCTACATTTTTGGTGGAACTTAATCCTGTTTGTGCATGTGAGTCCTCCACCTTGGGAGTCTTTGGGAAATGAACTGCTGCTTAGAGCATCCCATTCAGATATAGACGTGAAACCAAAGCCAAACTGCCTTGTCCTGCCCATATGGAAGCAGAGACAGAATACTTCAGCTGCATTAATCTAGGTCTTTTATTAACTGTTTGCTACACCTCTGTGGCACAGATCTTTCAAAAGCACTCATTCTGTTGTCTCCACCATTATCATCAGTGTAGTTCTAAATTATGAGGGATAGATTAGAAAAAAAATTCCTTTCTAACTTTATCTTTGGCATAGTTTCTTTGCTGAAACTCTAAACATAATTATTCATTTGCTTACTAGTTGCTTGCTGTTTCACTTCTAACTGGATACAGAGCATTTCATTTAATGAACTGCACATCCTTACCTAACAATCCTTTATACTGCAATGCATTTTTAATAATGTTCTGAGTGAAAAAATATACTGCAGTACATCACACAAGGCCAATACTTTCTCAAGTAAGGGAAATTTCCCTTAATCTGAAGCCCCACAGATCAACTTCATCTGTTTTATTTACTTATACTTAGTGAATGCATGCCACAAAGCATAAGCATTTGCCATGGCAATGCACTCAGTTCTAGGGCTTCTGGTGTGTGATAAACATTTTAAATACGTTATGCAAATTCCTTCTTTTCCAGCACAGGAAAGTTTTATTCAGTCATCCTATACTGTGCATTTTTAACAGTTCACAAGGTCACTTAAATAAACCCTAACTCAGACTGAATTGTATAGAAATAATCCGAGGCTCTGACTTTCCCCTGTAACCAATGACACTCTTCTAAAACACAGCGTACATGTTCTTTACTGTTTTTCTTGGTACCTTATTGTAAACCAGGTATTCTGGAATTCTCCTTTCCCTCCGACAAATTCCTGATCATTAAAATGTCAAAAAGACGCAAACAAATGCTTTCGACTGCCAAGAATAATGTTCCAACCTAGGCTGAAAAGCAGGAAACAGAAGATAAAGACCTACACTTTTCAAGCCACAACATGTCCATGGATAAAGTCTGCTGTTCATTACTGAAAGCCTTTTTGTACCAAGAAAACATGCCAGGTTCCCTGTTCTCCAGTAATATATGTACATGTATAAAAAAAAAGAACATATCTGTTGGGACTGCATTAATGTTTACTTTTGGTTGCTCTGGTCAAACAACTAATCTGCTTTGCTGACTAAAAAAATTAACTTTCTCCCCCTTGCAGTTAATACAGATGCTTTTCCCTCACAAAAAAAATATGTTTTTCTGTAGGACACCCAGAGCTGTGAGTGTAGCTTTGCTCTTCTGCCTTGTGGTTATGCTGTGCATCTTAAATCATACACCATTTAAGCTAAAATAATGTTAAGCTTATGATCATGTCGGTTTTTAAAAGCTAATGATATGTGCTACTTAAAGCAAACTGCAAACCCAGTGGGAGGCATTATAATTAATACAGTTTATTCAAAGAAAAACAAATGCAATTCCCCCTCATCTGTCAGCCAGCTGTACTGCAACCTGAATGCAAGGAACATGGAACAATAAAGCAAGCCTGTGAGAAAACCAGACAGAATTGGGGCTCGACAAAGAACAGTAAGAGTATAAACCAATTGCACCAATATTAGGCAGGAAGATTCGAGTTTTGCTACATCGATTTAATAAATATAAATTTTCACCATCTGCTCTCGTTTCAGGGTTATCTTTTGCCGCAGAGATTAGCAGACAATTTTGAAATGCTCTCCCCCAAGGAGAGCTCTTCAATTGTACTATAAATTATGAGAGCTTGCAAATTCAAGCATGGAGGAAAAGCACAGTAAAAACATGGGAAAGAATAAAGAAAAGAGTTTACACAGCAGTATAGGCCATTGGAATTTCTCCCCAGTCCCTGAAGACACTCCCACGCCAATCAGTGGCCTCCCATTAGCCACTAATCTGATATTGATTTTAATCTCCTTTACACAAAATTAATTACTATAATACTAGATGACTTACTACCCATTTAAAATGGAATATATTATATTGAGATCAGGTCCTTAACATTTTGACAATCTTAATATTGATTCCCCCGGGGCAACTAGTCTTGGAGAATTCATCTCAGTAACATCTACAAAGCCATTATTTTTTAATTATTATTTTTTTTAAACAAAAACAAAAATTGTCAAGACTGGCTGTCTACTCATAACAAATACTGTCACATCCATCAGTTTTTTTATGCTCCAATATTAGCATGGAGCTTCCAAGCACTTGCTGAAGCTTGAAATGACAGAGACGTTTCATTTTTTGCACTGACGCAAATGTAAATTTATTAACACGCTGTGCTGCTGAAATAGGACAGCCTCCATCTGAATGAGAAACCATTCTGGTGGACTACAGGTTAGCTAATAGTTTCCAGGTAGGGCACATGGATAAGAACAGTTATCCTTTGGTAGAAATCTATCTAGATATTGGTAGGGACACAGTCCTTTCCTCTCCTGCTGAGACCAAGTGATCCAAGAGCTGTCAACTGAATATTTAAATTGAGGCATGTATGTATGGCTGAGTTTAATTTACCAGGTTGGTACCAATGTACTACTGGGCATGTCTTCACACACAAGCCTGCACAGCTTCACTTTCCTTCATCTCTGGGCTTCATTTATGACCAACACCTGTTTCTACCTTTAAACTATCAATACTTTATTTTGAAAAATCAGGAAAAAATTCAACCAGGTCTTCTCTACGCTATATATAAAATTCACCAGGCCGTGAGAAGAGTGATTGCAAGAGGGGTAACATCAAGAACTTTCCTCTTAGCCCACTTCCCCTCAAAACACAGGGACTGCTAGTGTATGCATTTCTTCTAACTGGGTTAAAAGGAAATGGGTGGGTAATGACATGCACTGCAGATCCACTTAGAAAGCAGATGACTCAAAATCTGGTATTAATTAAGTTTTAAATAAACTAATTTTTTTTCCTGCACTGTTTCTTCTTCTTCCCTCCCCTCATACCCCTACAGATATGAAACAAATCTAATTTATCCCCGTCCCAAAATTTCTCTAGGTACAATACTATTTTTCAAGCAAAAGGACAATTCTAAGACCACACAACCCAGAGGAGGTCAAGATGGCATCCACTAGCACCCAATTAGGTAAGTGAATAAGTGCTGTCACCACCAGCAACAGATCTTCTTCTCAGAGTTGATTATCACATTGCTCTAATTTTTGCTTAGCTCAGTATTACAGAGCTGTGTATACATCATACTCATCTGAAAGTGTGACCACCATGAAAAAATGCAATGATAGATAACTGCTTTATTGTTCACTGACTACTATAAATTTTAACAACTGTTTCAGATGCTGTTCTCCTAACTTGGCCCTTCCTATTTAGAAAATCATGCTCTTTAAGGGAATGTTTTCACCTCACACAGCATTCTGACCCGATTTTCTGGATTTTCAGCTTGACTGGTCTCTTCTTTGAACAGACAAATTTAAGTAGTAGACACTGTATTTACATCACATTTATTAATGAAAGAATTACTGATATCTTTTAAATTTGGGTAACCTGAGGACTGTTTCTGTTGGTTATCCACAGAACTGAAACTGAACAGAAGTAGCTGAATGAGCAGCACTGAATACAGAATTCACATCAATGAACTGTATATCCCACATGATATTTATGTGATGCGGGATTTATATCAGTTCTTTTCAGTATGTACAGAAACATGTAAAATTCAGAATTGTCTTCAGAATGGTAAATGGGTTTAAATTTTTATGGTTTAGAAGTATCCTTTCAGACTCAAACAACCTTCAGAGATGCCAAAACAAAATGGTGCCTTCTCACATTATAGATTACAAACAATAAACAAGAGCTGTAATTTGTCAAATTGAAGGAGGACAGGAGCATATTCATACATGCATCAGCTTCAGACTGTCAAAAAATCAAGAAGCAATAAGCCTTCCATCCCTAGTACCTCCACAGCATTTTCATCATTCCCCAAACTCCAGGAGGCTTATATGTTGTAACTTCGGGGGAACAGAGGCTGGCATGTACAAAGACTGTGCAAACACAATCATTATGAAGATGCTAACAAAGAGATTACTTTCCAAGTAAAGACTCTTGGTAGAACACCAGATGCTTCTTCCTGATGTTAATTAGTAACAGTAAAAATCCTCCCCCGCCTCTGTAATAAAACAAAAGCCACTTCACCAAATACAAGAGCCTCATTACCTTCTCTGTGCTATGCCTTGTTTAGTTCATGTTTTGGCCTTCATCACCAATCTATAACAAAAATTCCTCTCTTTCTACATCTATTTCCAAAAAGACCTGCCCTGAATGATCATGAAGTCAGCTTTTGAGGAAGAACACTCTGGAAACACTTTTAATTGCATTGTTTTAGTGAGCAGTACCATTCTCTTCCTGATAATTAGTGGATTTAATTAATAAAGACAGTCTTTCAAAGAACTAAAATCTGCCTTTCTAATGCACACCAAGCTTAATTAAAAAAAAACGAAACAAACAAAACCCCACATAAAATCAGAAAGGCTTCATGGGAAGCAGGGGATAATATACCTAGAGTCATTAGAATTGTATGTCAAGACTACAAAAAGGATACCTAAGCCCTTTATCCTCTCAAGAGACAAAAATTATCCATGTAAGCAAAAAAAAAAANAGTGGTCAGAGCTCTCACAGAGGATGATGGATGGTACAGGAAAGGGGAAAGAAAAAGGGAAAGAGGAAACTTAGGAAACAACTTTGGGACAGAAGAATGAGGGACAGAGGAGTCTTTAAGGCCACACAGCATCAATTCAAAGTGTTCCCCATCAGACAAGGGAGTGAAGATTGTCACCCTGAGCAGAGTCTCTGCACAGCTTTCGGTTCACACCAGGGGTTTGGAAGAGACCAAGAACACACCCACTATGACGATGGTAAGAAGTTCTGTTCCCTCCTGAATTACATCCTAAAGGGACTTGTAGGCTAGCTGTTGGCAATCTGAAACCCACCTCACTGATTTCCAGACCACTGTGAAGGAAAACCTGTGTACATCTTCATTCTTTTCCTGCACAAAGATTTTGGACCAAGAATCTCAAACAGCCTATATGTCAGATGCAGACAGTGATTCTGGTTCTGGGCAAAACCCAATCAATGAAAGCAATTGCTTGCTTAGCAATACCGAATTAGCTGAAAACAGGACAAAGCTGCTTAGTGGGAAGCAACTACAGGCATTTATATTTATTAAAAAAAAATCAAGTATTCAGTGAAAAGCAACGGGCAGCTGAGAAGGTACTTAGCAATACAGTCATCTTGCATTTAAAAATTGCAGATGTTCCTGAGTATCTTTGTAACCCTACTCTAATACTCTGTCTAGACAAAAACCCCATAGAGTGTATAACATATGACACTTTCTACATCCTCTGTGGGGATTAAGTAATAAATCAGGTTTTTAGACTCAGAAAAATTGCATTCCTGTGAAAGTGAGTTGCCAAATTTCAGTAAAGGAAAGGTTTTCTGCCTTTGGGAATAAACCCATGCTGCTTTAGGGATGAGTATCAAGAGACTATATCCAGGAAAATAATTAAACCAGTTTTGAAGTAACAGAATCTGTAGAGATCAAGGAGAAAACAATGACATATTCTGTGCTGCACACCCTCTTTTTAATGCTGCATCTTACACAAAGACTCCAAACTTGACACTCATTGTACAGAACAAATATTATGCGTGGTCTTCATTGCATGCTAATTCTGTAACAGAAATGCAGCATTATGACATTTAACACAAAATCAGTATTCTTCGATCCTCCTCTTCACTAGCATCTGATAGCAAAGGAAATTGGGGTTGTGTGATCTTACCTGGTCAAAGGAGTTCAAATCCATATTCTTTCATCTCCCCAGAGTTACTGAACCTTCCTAGGCTGTAGGTTGTGGCCTAACAGTTTACCTGGGATACAGGAGATGCCAATTCTGATCTCTTGTCCAAGGACTGCTTATGGTTTTCCGTATACAGTGCAACATATAAATACATGAATCATATTTAAGGAGAAGAATGGAATATAGAGCTGTCTCCTCCCATCCCTCTTTTGTAGCATCCTTCCTCTTTCTCCACCTTACCAGCCCAAGGACTCTCCAATTCTCTCCTGCAAAGCAATAGAACATAAAGAAAAGAGTGTTTCCACCCAAATAGCCTGAAGCTGTACAGTTACAGGCTCTCTCTTAAGGTGTTTTGCTCTTGATCCCCTTAGGATGAAGGCAGCACAGTGTTCCATACTCTCAGACAAGATTTAACTAACTATGATAGCAGATGAGAGGGAAAATCAGCCTATCCTGGGTCTTTCTGAGCTAAGCGGATGCAAATGCTACATTTTTGGTGGAACTTAATCCTGTTTGTGCATGTGAGTCCTCCACCTTGGGAGTCTTTGGGAAATGAACTGCTGCTTAGAGCATCCCATTCAGATATAGATGTGAAACCAAAGCCAAACTGCCTTGTCCTGCCCATATGGAAGCAGAGACAGAATACTTCAGCTGCATTAATCTAGGTCTTTTATTAACTGTTTGCTACACCTCTGTGGCACAGATCTTTCAAAAGCACTCATTCTGTTGTCTCCACCATTATCATCAGTGTAGTTCTAAATTATGAGGGATAGATTAGAAAAAAAATTCCTTTCTAACTTTATCTTTGGCATAGTTTCTTTGCTGAAACTCTAAACATAATTATTCATTTGCTTACTAGTTGCTTGCTGTTTCACTTCTAACTGGATACAGAGCATTTCATTTAATGAACTGCACATCCTTACCTAACAATCCTTTATACTGCAATGCATTTTTAATAATGTTCTGAGTGAAAAAATATACTGCAGTACATCACACAAGGCCAATACTTTCTCAAGTAAGGGAAATTTCCCTTAATCTGAAGCCCCACAGATCAACTTCATCTGTTTTATTTACTTATACTTAGTGAATGCATGCCACAAAGCATAAGCATTTGCCATGGCAATGCACTCAGTTCTAGGGCTTCTGGTGTGTGATAAACATTTTAAATACGTTATGCAAATTCCTTCTTTTCCAGCACAGGAAAGTTTTATTCAGTCATCCTATACTGTGCATTTTTAACAGTTCACAAGGTCACTTAAATAAACCCTAACTCAGACTGAATTGTATAGAAATAATCCGAGGCTCTGACTTTCCCCTGTAACCAATGACACTCTTCTAAAACACAGCGTACATGTTCTTTACTGTTTTTCTTGGTACCTTATTGTAAACCAGGTATTCTGGAATTCTCCTTTCCCTCCGACAAATTCCTGATCATTAAAATGTCAAAAAGACGCAAACAAATGCTTTCGACTGCCAAGAATAATGTTCCAACCTAGGCTGAAAAGCAGGAAACAGAAGATAAAGACCTACACTTTTCAAGCCACAACATGTCCATGGATAAAGTCTGCTGTTCATTACTGAAAGCCTTTTTGTACCAAGAAAACATGCCAGGTTCCCTGTTCTCCAGTAATATATGTACATGTATAAAAAAAAAGAACATATCTGTTGGGACTGCATTAATGTTTACTTTTGGTTGCTCTGGTCAAACAACTAATCTGCTTTGCTGACTAAAAAAATTAACTTTCTCCCCCTTGCAGTTAATACAGATGCTTTTCCCTCACAAAAAAAATATGTTTTTCTGTAGGACACCCAGAGCTGTGAGTGTAGCTTTGCTCTTCTGCCTTGTGGTTATGCTGTGCATCTTAAATCATACACCATTTAAGCTAAAATAATGTTAAGCTTATGATCATGTCGGTTTTTAAAAGCTAATGATATGTGCTACTTAAAGCAAACTGCAAACCCAGTGGGAGGCATTATAATTAATACAGTTTATTCAAAGAAAAACAAATGCAATTCCCCCTCATCTGTCAGCCAGCTGTACTGCAACCTGAATGCAAGGAACATGGAACAATAAAGCAAGCCTGTGAGAAAACCAGACAGAATTGGGGCTCGACAAAGAACAGTAAGAGTATAAACCAATTGCACCAATATTAGGCAGGAAGATTCGAGTTTTGCTACATCGATTTAATAAATATAAATTTTCACCATCTGCTCTCGTTTCAGGGTTATCTTTTGCCGCAGAGATTAGCAGACAATTTTGAAATGCTCTCCCCCAAGGAGAGCTCTTCAATTGTACTATAAATTATGAGAGCTTGCAAATTCAAGCATGGAGGAAAAGCACAGTAAAAACATGGGAAAGAATAAAGAAAAGAGTTTACACAGCAGTATAGGCCATTGGAATTTCTCCCCAATCCCTGAAGACACTCCCACGCCAATCAGTGGCCTCCCATTAGCCACTAATCTGATATTGATTTTAATCTCCTTTACACAAAATTAATTACTATAATACTAGATGACTTACTACCCATTTAAAATGGAATATATTATATTGAGATCAGGTCCTTAACATTTTGACAATCTTAATATTGATTCCCCCGGGGCAACTAGTCTTGGAGAATTCATCTCAGTAACATCTACAAAGCCATTATTTTTTAATTATTATTTTTTTTAAACAAAAACAAAAATTGTCAAGACTGGCTGTCTACTCATAACAAATACTGTCACATCCATCAGTTTTTTTATGCTCCAATATTAGCATGGAGCTTCCAAGCACTTGCTGAAGCTTGAAATGACAGAGACGTTTCATTTTTTGCACTGACGCAAATGTAAATTTATTAACACGCTGTGCTGCTGAAATAGGACAGCCTCCATCTGAATGAGAAACCATTCTGGTGGACTACAGGTTAGCTAATAGTTTCCAGGTAGGGCACATGGATAAGAACAGTTATCCTTTGGTAGAAATCTATCTAGATATTGGTAGGGACACAGTCCTTTCCTCTCCTGCTGAGACCAAGTGATCCAAGAGCTGTCAACTGAATATTTAAATTGAGGCATGTATGTATGGCTGAGTTTAACTTACCAGGTCGGTACCAATGTACTACTGGGCATGTCTTCACACACAAGCCTGCACAGCTTCACTTTCCTTCATCTCTGGGCTTCATTTATGACCAACACCTGTTTCTACCTTTAAACTATCAATACTTTATTTTGAAAAATCAGGAAAAAATTCAACCAGGTCTTCTCTACGCTATATATAAAATTCACCAGGCCGTGAGAAGAGTGATTGCAAGAGGGGTAACATCAAGAACTTTCCTCTTAGCCCACTTCCCCTCAAAACACAGGGACTGCTAGTGTATGCATTTCTTCTAACTGGGTTAAAAGGAAATGGGTGGGTAATGACATGCACTGCAGATCCACTTAGAAAGCAGATGACTCAAAATCTGGTATTAATTAAGTTTTAAATAAACTAATTTTTTTTCCTGCACTGTTTCTTCTTCTTCCCTCCCCTCATACCCCTACAGATATGAAACAAATCTAATTTATCCCCGTCCCAAAATTTCTCTAGGTACAATACTATTTTTCAAGCAAAAGGACAATTCTAAGACCATACAACCCAGAGGAGGACAAGATGGCATCCACTAGCACCCAATTAGGTAAGTGAATAAGTGCTGTCACCACCAGCAACAGATCTTCTTCTCAGAGTTGATTATCACATTGCTCTAATTTTTGCTTAGCTCAGTATTACAGAGCTGTGTATATGATATATACATCATACTCATCTGAAAGTGTGACCACCATGAAAAAATGCAATGATAGATAACTGCTTTATTGTTCACTGACTACTATAAATTTTAACAACTGTTTCAGATGCTGTTCTCCTAACTTGGCCCTTCCTATTTAGAAAATCATGCTCTTTAAGGGAATGTTTTCACCTCACACAGCATTCTGACCCGATTTTCTGGATTTTCAGCTTGACTGGTCTCTTCTTTGAACAGACAAATTTAAGTAGTAGACACTGTATTTACATCACATTTATTAATGAAAGAATTACTGATATCTTTTAAATTTGGGTAACCTGAGGACTGTTTCTGTTGGTTATCCACAGAACTGAAACTGAACAGAAGTAGCTGAATGAGCAGCACTGAATACAGAATTCACATCAATGAACTGTATATCCCACATGATATTTATGTGATGCGGGATTTATATCAGTTCTTTTCAGTATGTACAGAAACATGTAAAATTCAGAATTGTCTTCAGAATGGTAAATGGGTTTAAATTTTTATGGTTTAGAAGTATCCTTTCAGACTCAAACAACCTTCAGAGATGCCAAAACAAAATGGTGCCTTCTCACATTATAGATTACAAACAATAAACAAGAGCTGTAATTTGTCAAATTGAAGGGGGACAGGAGCATATTCATACATGCATCAGCTTCAGATTGTCAAAAAATCAAGAAGCAATAAGCCTTCCATCCCTAGTACCTCCACAGCATTTTCATCATTCCCCAAACTCCAGGAGGCTTATATGTTGTAACTTCGGGGGAACAGAGGCTGGCATGTACAAAGACTGTGCAAACACAATCATTATGAAGATGCTAACAAAGAGATTACTTTCCAAGTAAAGATTCTTGGTAGAACACCAGATGCTTCTTCCTGATGTTAATTAGTAACAGTAAAAATCCTCCCCCGCCTCTGTAATAAAACAAAAGCCACTTCACCAAATGCAAGAGCCTCATTACCTTCTCTGTGCTATGCCTTGTTTAGTTCATGTTTTGGCCTTCATCACCAATCTATAACAAAAATTCCTCTCTTTCTACATCTATTTCCAAAAAGACCTGACCTGAATGATCATGAAGTCAGCATTTGAGGAAGAACACTCTGGAAACACTTTTAATTGCATTGTTTTAGTGAGCAGTACCATTCTCTTCCTGATAATTAGTGGATTTAATTAATAAAGACAGTCTTTCAAAGAACTAAAATCTGCCTTTCTAATGCACACCAAGCTTAATTAAAAAAAAACGAAACAAACAAAACCCCACATAAAATCAGAAAGGCTTCATGGGAAGCAGGGGATAATATACCTAGAGTCATTAGAATTGTATGTCAAGACTACAAAAAGGATACCTAAGCCCTTTATCCTCTCAAGAGACAAAAATTATCCATGTAAGCAAAAAAAAAAAAACAAAAAAAAAACCTAAATCAAAACAATGGGAAACAAAGAATAAGAGACAAATTATAAACTCCCATTCATCATTATTTACTGGCACAGCCAAGGTAAAAGAGTGATTTAATCATGTTCTGATATTCTGATACTTATATTTAATTACTGGACTAATTTAAAAAGAAAATGTAAAAATATAAAAAAGGATAAAAACATTTGATAGAGAGATTTAGAGATCAAAGTGAGTATTTTGATATCAGAATGTAAATGCTCATTTTGCAAATATCCTCTTATCACCACATTATTTTTTTTATAACTCTAAAGTGTTAGCTTCCAGGAATTCATAGGTGAAATGGGTTTTCAGTATTAAGCTGTCTTCTTGGATTAACAAGGCATAAAAAGAGTCATGCTAAAAACAAAGACAAATGCCAGTAATCAAACTGTATTGATCAGAAGGGGAACTACATTTTTTCTGCTGCACTTCAAATTGCTGACTGTTACAAGTATTTTCCACACACAGAAAAATGCTCATTTCATCTGTGCACAGATCACACAGCAGTTCTGATAGCAGTCTGGGTAATGAATTATTAAAGTTTTTTGGGAAGCTCCACACACACAAGCTCCACATTGCTACTGAAATAATCTTTTAGGAGAAGGACACTTTGACTTGAACTGCAAACATACATCAGGATCCACTCAAGACCACCCTATTCCAAAACACTTTGTTGTACGTGCCGTAGGGAACTGCATGAATTAACTCTTAATCTTTTCAAGAGTACATCCAAAGGAGAAATGGATTCCCAGTTTCTTCCCTATCAGTGTTTCAAGTGAACTTGTGACATTATGTTTCTGCCCTGCTGGATACTAAAAGACAAGACATTAATGGTTAGTGTCTTTTTAATATCTTTTTACAAGGGCATGTAGTGACAGGACAAGGGGGAACAGCTTTAAACTGAGAGTACATTGAGATTAGATATTAGGAAGAAATTCTTTATGGTGAGGGTGGTGAGACACTTGCAGAGGTTGTCCAGAGAAGTCGTGGATGCCCCATCCCTGGAAGTGTTCAAGATCAGGTTGGATGGGGCTCTGAGCAACCTGGTCTACTGGAAGGTGTCCCTGCCCCTGGCATGGGGGTTGAAACTACATGATCTGTAAGGTCCCTTCCAACACAAACCAGTCTATGATTCTATGATTAAGCAAGTGATCAATGAATAGTTTATATAAATCTCCATCTGTACCCTTTGAAGATAAAGGAAGCACTACTGCTATTTTAAAGTTTTTGGAAAAAAATTATTGAGACAGAAACTTGCTGTAAGTCACACAGTAGGATCACAGATAACCAAGGAACTAAATTCAATCTCCCAATTCTTTGATTAGATGGCTCGAGTGGTAAGGATGCTTTCTTTGATGTTTACCTTTATGATCTCTGGTGACAATTATAATGTGTGAGGAAACCTTTAGACAGATCATTCCCATATTTGCACTCTGTCTACAATAGCAGAAAAGTATTTTTAAAAATAAAAATGGTATCTTTCTTGATCTGCAAAATCAGTTGCCAAAAATGCAGATCCTCTTATTAACACCGAGGAGTTCAACAGAAGGAATACCTCCACAGAGTAATCACTCTGAATCACACTGTTAAATGAGTGACTAAATGTCAAACCCCCTCCAGCAGCTCTCTTTCTTCTCTGGAGGACACTCATAAAGCCAAGCTCCACAAATACTCCTAGAAAATGCTTATTCCCTAGGAAGATGCTCTACCATAGAGGAATCATTGGAATCATTACAATATCCATAAACAGCAGATTAAGATCACAAGACATGGCACTCCTGAGTCTGTTGATGCAGCAAAGGGCTACACTACCACAAGCAGCTGGGATGTTCTCTTTTACTTTTGCAATTGGCCTATACCACAAACAACAATAAATTCTGAAGACATAATGGACTGGAAGATTCAAGATAAGGGAATGACATTAAACATCCTTCTTCACATCTCTGAAGATTAAGACAGCTCCTGCTTTCAGGTGAGGTCTATCTCAGCTCAGGATAGTAGTAAATGAAGCATGCAGTGAGCATCTGCTCACATATCAGGCTTCAATATCCTTCCCAGATTAGTGACATTCCACTGAGCCACTGCAGCCTGAAATAAAAAATACCTGGGCCACACAATGCAAAGTGCTTCTTTGGGATAAGAAGTTTATTAAAAACAAGTGCCTATGTCTGAAGACTTTATGCTGGATAGGTATCATCTGTCTTTCTTCAGCTGACCTAAACTCAGTGTTGCAGGTAACAACAAAAATACTCGTCAAATCTGTACCTCTGACTGATAGAGCAACACGCATCCCCAGGATTACTATTCTGGAATTATGGTCTCAGACTGATCCTATCCACAGGCACAAGGCTGCTTGAAAGAAGACAGTATTGATCATCAATGCTCTATCCACAGGCATTTTAATTCTTTGGGGTTGAGAAACAGGGGGTTTGTTTGTATGGGTGGTTTAGGTTTGTTTGTTTTTACAGCTACTGGCTACTTTTAGAAATTCTACTATAGTTCAGAGCAATATTATTCCCATGGATCAGGGAACAAAAGAAATGGAGGGTACAGAAACAATCAGAGTCACAGGATTTGCACAGACAGCTATCACAGAGAATGCAAAGAATTTATAGTACGCAAGGATGCAGACACAAAAAGGTGAATGTTAACCTGATGTGATGCCAAAGAAATAAAATTGACTGAAAAGAACGTATTTGACAGTACATTCTCCGGATCATTAACAATGTCTAAAACTATCCCTGGTCAGCAGCTTTCCTTGACATAAGTGATCCATTCTGTAAGGCAAGTCAGCCTCCCACTAAATTCCAATCAATAAAAAAATCCACATGATAAGTAACATCATCTCTTGGCAAGTTAAATAGCCAGTGCTTTGAAGCATTGTAGTAGGCAAACTAACAACTAAAGTGGCAGAAAGCTATGGAGGTACACGAGGGGGAAATGCAGTGTGCAGAAGTCTGAAATACTTATGTTCAAGCTGCATGTCAAAGTGCTTCTCAAAAGAACTTTATTCACACAGCTGGCCTGAAAAATCATGTAAATAACTATTTCCGTTGGAAAAAATATCTACTTGGCATACAAGAATCAATCACATGATTACGTGTAAATGGACAGAAACAGAATGATCTGAACGCATCTATTAGTAATGGGAACCAGAAGGGAAAACATTATCCACTGGAGTGACAGAGGCAATGGCAAGTTATTCTAATAAAAAAAATCAAAAATATTATTCCAGAGTTTTCTATGTGTTGCCCACAAAAGAATGATCTTCCCTTTGCTCTAATAATTTTAAACAAAAAACAAACTCAGCACTTACATGATACCATAAGTAGCAAAACAAAAACTGAAATATAACTAGCATAAGTGTGGCATGGGACAATTATATGGAAGGCTGATAATTCCCTCAGAGTCACTGTAATGCACCAGAAAAGCTCAGCCACAACACAACCCAGATCTGACTTCTTTATCTGTACTACAGGAACACAGAAGCTGTTGAAACAGGCACAAACTTACTTAGCAACAGCTGAAGACACTTCACTCTTCTGTGACAGAGGCCATGTAGTTGTCAACATAGAAAATTATACACAACTCTGACATTCAAGTGGGAAGTTTCTAATTTTAAAGGCTTATCTTGAGAAAGGTCTAGCTCAATTTTTATACAGTAAAGTGTCTAATGTGGCCTATTTTCAAGTCATGAAAATATGATGAAACAGGAATATTGACAGCAAAATATCTGGGGCAAAATATGGGAAGTATTCCAAACATTATTTCAGCTTTCAAAGCAACTTCTGTAGTGGACAAGAAGCAAAAAATGTTTTGCATGTTAAAACTCACAGTTTTGAGTTGAATATGAATGAACCAGATCATGGAAAATGAAACCACCAGCAGAAGAGATGCTCTGGATCTGCTGATCCTTGGAATGCATGATTGTGCTCAGTTGCAGATGACAGGAGACTTTACTACTGACAGGAGACTTTACCACTTTCCTGACAGTGAGATGGCAGCTGGAGAGATGCCTGTGATGGTTCACTTCTTCAGAATGAAGCCTTTTTCTTATCACTATCTGGCTGCAAAGGCCAAGAACAAAATGCAACTCATTTACATTGCTGGTGTGAGGATGAAGGGAAGTGTTCAAACCAGACTGTGCTGTAAAGACGTTGCAGAGATTGAGTAATAATCAAGTTACTGCATTTCACCCTAAGCTTAAAGTGACATAAAAGTGAACAGATTTCCATATTTAAAAACTGACACTCACCTCTAGCTACATACATAATTTATTCAATACTGTGCAACAATCAAACTACAAGTCTAGTAGTGCGAACATGTTTGTTCTCCATGTCCTCAGTGTAACACAGACCTGCAGAGGAAAGTTCTTTGCCAAATGTAAAATTCTTTATTTAGCAGGCAAAATTCACTTCCCATCCTAAGTAGCAAGCCCAACTAAGGGACAATATTGGTAAAACCACACTTCATTGCAAGTTTCCAACTTAGAATTTGTGGACTGGCAATGTTTTAAGGTTAATGACATGTTAATTAATGTGCCTTGAAGTATGATCTTGAACCATCTGCCTATTCAATCCCCTTCCCCACCACTAAAAGCTAGAAGGAATGTGTTTTCACAGAAGCATGGGACAAGTTTGTGTACTCTGTTTCCAACAGCATTTGACAGCATTCACAACATTTTGTACTACACATTGCAGCTTCAGAGAAGTACACTGTTCTCTCAGTGCAAATAAATTCTCCCATGTCCATCCCCTGTTCCTACAAGCTCCTGCCTGTACAAGACTACCACCCACAAGTAGACTTTAATGAGCCTTTTCTGGTAGGTGAACTACCTGACATGGGAACCCCCACTGCTGTCCCCCAGCCAGGACAGTTCCAGGCAATGGGGTGTTTCATGGGATGTTTTCTTTCCCCTGATGTTGGGTCAGACATGCAATCAACAAGTACATGAGGCCTCCAGATGTAACAGGAACAAGGCTCTGTAAAATATCACTCTCCCAACAAACTTTTCCAGTGTTGTGCTAGAAAAAATTAGGGAACCAATACTAATTTTTTTTTTTTAACCAAATAGAAATTTTTGTTCTGTGTATTTTTAAATGGCCTCATGACACTCACCTATTCTTTAGGAAAGCCAACAATTACACAGCAGCAATCCACCAAGCCTTTGTCTCATTTGGCAGACACCACCATCAGATTGTTAAGATTTGTTTGTTTTATACTGTCAAGTTGCTTTAAAGTCTTAAAGATTAATTATAAATCAAAGCAACATGACTCTTTTTCAACAGAACAGACAGTTATACCTAGCTTTTGTGGATGCATCTCATGCAGTTCAATAGACAGACACCGATCCTCATGGCAACTGTGCAAGTTAACAAAACCACATTTACATAACAAGATTGTGAAATAAACTCCCCAAAACCAAGAATTTCAAAGTTAACAGTCAGCTCTTTGTCAGCGTTAATGATGTGCATACTTGTGTGCATGTGAGTGGGCAACAATCATCTGCAAAATGGAAAAACTGCATTAGCATCAAATTTTTTCTGTATCTTGCTTGGGTTGCAGATTTAATTACTTTTTAATACAGGCTTCTTGTCTGAAAAGGGAAATAAATACATGGTTATAGAAAATGAAATGTATCCACAAAACTTTATTGCTTTAGCCAAATGGTTATTTTGAACTGTTTCAATGTTTTGAAAGCTTTGTCTTAAGTAATCAAACATCACTTTAAGGAGGCTGTTTATGATATTTATGAACACAATTGCTACAGCAATTTATTCTCAAGCTATTAGCTCATCGGGTCTCATGAGTCAAACACAGGATTAGGGAAAATGAGTTTCCCAAGATGCTTGTGACAGTGCAAGAGAGGAAGAAGGGGAAGAACAATGCTACTGCCAACAGCAGAAATATGAATGCAGCCAAGTGCTCACTTTTAACAGGAACACTGCCACACCACCATGCTAGAGGATTCACAATATTCAAGGCTTTATCTAATATGAAATCACAAGGTCCTCACTGAACTACAGTCCTGTTTTTTAAATGTCAATATTTGATTTGCAGTTTGTTGGCATTTTTCACAGCACTCAGACTGCAATTTATCTTAGTCTGTGCCCTATTGTCCTCTATGCAATTCCTCTGGAAACAGAAGAAGTGCCAATCCCACAGCATAAGCATTCACGGAGAGCAAAGCAGTTTCTCTGTGCGAGCTCTTAGGACTCCCATTTTGCCTTCTGGACTTTCCTGAGCAAGTCGTTGTACTGAATTAAGTTTTTGCTAGTTTGCAAGGAAAAACTGAAAGTAGGATGTACCAAACAGAAGACAGACTGAACAACCTGAACTTTGGAAGCCTGTATGAAGCATTTTAAGAATGTATATTTTAAGCAACACAGCACAAGATGCAGTGGTAGGTTGTATGAAATGATAGTGAGTCTGCAGAGTGGGAAATTCACTCTGTCGTGTAGGAGCAAGCACTACATTAACACTAAGGTCTCCTGCTGCAGTGACAGTTCTCCCTCGATGAACCAAACCCGTGCTTCATTTAAAGCCCACTTGGGCAGAGCAGAGGTGGCATCATAATTCTTAACAGTAAATGCTTTTAAATGACAACAGACAGGAGTTTTGTCCTTGCAAGGAATGAACACTCACAACCTTAGCTAAGCAAGTGAAACAAGAAAAAGCAGCAGCTTTCTCCAGGGCTGACAGAACATATGGCTAAGGTGCAACATGAAATCAAGAGGGAAAAGACAGGTTGACACTCTTCTAAAAATGCATTCCCTTGAAGATTGCAGACATTCCTGTTCACACTTTATTGTCATACAACAGACCTCTTCTTCTCCTTTCTCAGACTGCACAGTGGTAAAGGACCTCATCTCCCACATATACCTCTTTTCCACTTTTCCCACTACCACTTCTCCACCAACAGAACTAAAACCACATCAGCCAAACAGCAGTTTTATCACACACTATTTACCACCAGAGGTGGGAAAACTGACCAGGGGAAGGGTGACACCAAACTGTCAAGCTCACAAGGTCCAGCAAAAAAATGAACTTCTCATGCCACTAAGAGACACTGTTTAACAGGCTGCATCCCTTTCACATTGACCAGAAACTGCCAAATAAGCTGGTGTGGGGACAGCACAGCACTTTCGCCAGAGAGAGAAAAACCTTCAGAATAACCACTGCAAGCAAAAACCTCTCCTTTTCATGTTGTACAATAGCTAATGTACTCCCACATTTCAGCAGAGCACCCCTGTCTCAGCAAATGAAGACCCCTGAACAACTGCCTGCACGTCCAGGCCCTCTGCTTGAAGGGCAAAGGAAAGGCTTTTCACCAGAAGTGAGACAGGACTCGTGCAGCACTACCAGACAATTAATGTGAGCTGGAGCAACAAATGATAGAATGAAAACACCTTTTAACAAGCAGCAGCAACAACTGGAAGTTTTAAGAGATATTGGTGGAGTGGAAGAAAGAAAAAGGGGGACTCTTATGGACTTCACTACTGTGGCCAAGGAGATCCCCCTTTCTACATTGCTGAACTCCCTCAGACAGCTTCTGATGTCTACACACTTATAGATGTAGAAGTTTCTGTGTGACACTCCAGCAGATTCTTCCAGCAATGGATTTTAATGAAGAGGAACATGCCAGCTGCATAGAAATAAAACAAAGTGGTGCAGAGAACTGAGGACTGAATGGGGCCTGCACAGCATCCCTGGCTGGGATCCTGGCTCTGGATGGGGCTTATATTCCCTGTGCCCAGTGTCTGGGCAGGTTATGTTTTTTCTTATGGCCATGTACAATGGGGACATACGCAGCACGGCAAGATGTTCCACACCAGTACAGAAGATACATCTTCCCTCAAGCCTTCTCCCTCCCTCCCTCTATAATAGGCTTGGCCATGTGGTAGTCTGCAAAAACCTCATATCATCTGATGGGATGTTCTGAAAACAAAAAAATATGAACAGTAGCTTGCACAGTTCTGGAGAATGTAACAGCCCACTTGCACAGTCAAAAGAATTCTAGAAATGTCACTTTGAAGCCTCACCACAGAAAATATCTTTAAAATATAATTAAGCACAAAAGAGCCCAGAACACTTTCTAAGCTAATTAAGATACTTAACAATATTCTTAAGCAGGGTAAGTACTTTGAAGCTGCATATAAACTTCTCTGCAGAAGGAACTGCCAGAGAAAGCAGTATACATAACGCTCTGAAGAACAAGATCCCTCAAGTTATATTACCATTTTTCTATACATGTTTATAAAACTATATTAATTATATCCAGTATTAAATGGAAACAAGTCAGTAAGCAGAGAGATTTAAGTGCATAGTAAGTTTTGAGAGATGCTGTTTCAAAGCACAACTGTCTTCTTCCTCTTCTTCTTCTTCTACCCTCCCATGTAAGGACTCCTAACCAGATCTGTTTTCTGGATGTTTCACACAGTACTTGGCAAATAAAATGCCTTGCTGCTGCCTGAAATGATCTTCATGCAGCTTGAAAGTGCCTCAGAAAACAAATACTGCTGAGCACTTTGCTGAGGGTGCAGCAGAACTGCATAGCAGCTGGACACCAGGCATAGCTCCCCTCCTGCAGCGGGCCTGGGCCATTCCCTGTGCCAGGACCCCCCTCCCCTCCCTGCTCATCAGGGCATCTCCATGCTGACCACTAGTAACTGGATCTTACCCAAGGAACAAGCAAAATAGGAAGGGGGAAACCCCCAAACATTTACACTCAGGACCAGAAAATAAACTTTCAGCCTGAAACTAAAGGTAAATTATAAAGGGCAAAAGAATGGTTTATAAATTGAGATCCAGCAAAACCAGAAACAGGTAATCGATCCAGCTGGATTGAGGATGGATTCATATGATTTGCCAGTCACTGACTGTGAAAATCAACCTCAGTCACTTCCATCCATGGAGAGAGAAACTAATGCCAAGAAAAATGAAAGAGAATCCTTATTTGATCATTGTTTGGAGTTCCAGAGATCAAAAACGCCCAAACAGTATAATAATTAATAAAAAATGAAGTCATAACATCTGCATACCTCCTGTACTCCTCTGAAATGAAGCACCTATGCAAACACATGAGATTTGTGGCGGGGGGAAACTCACAACAGATAGAATGCAGAGGACAGAATGAGATCAGGACAGGTTGAACCACACACAAAATGTCAATAAAAAAAGGTTGATGTTTGAAGATGAAGCCAGAGAGCAGTAGTTTAATAACTTCCTAATGACAAAATGGGCCTGAATGCAGCTTGATCTAATCACTGGAAAAGTAACGAGCCAAAAGACAAGCTCAGAGCTACATGATCCTGCCTCTGGACAATGAGACTCTTCTTTCAAGAGTTATTTAACAAGACTCAGCAAGAACTGGTCCACGAGATCTTCCTTAAAAAATGCAGATGGGATGGAGTGTTCATTAAAAGCTGGGAGCACATTTACTGTACCACATCAGCCAAACAGCAGTTTTACCACACATCACAGAGAGTGCAAGCAGCCCAGTGTAGGGCAGAGTTCTCTAATCTCAGCATCGGTGTTCACCCACGTCCTAGGTTACACAAATATTTTGGTATCCACCTTTTCTCCAAATATAGCTTTTTGGTGTTTTGCCTTCTTTAAAGAGACTGAACTGCTAATGATTAATGATTCAAACATTGGACCACCTGCAGTGACCGCCCAGGTGCTGTAACAGACTGGACTACTGGTGCTGATGGCTCAATCAGCTTTGTGCTTTGCTGATGTGTGCTTTGCTAACAACGTGCAGAGTGGCCATCCCGGCCAGGAGCTGAAGGTGGGCACAACCCACACCTCAGGCTACAGGCTGAGTATTAAACAAGATACGGAAGGAAGCAAATCCTGCGAGGTGGAGTAATGTTTCTTTTTCCTTCTTTTTCTAGATGACTCAGCTGTGATAACTCACACTTGGCCTGAAGGAATTCATCTCTTGTTGATGATCCATAAAGGACTACAACCACCACTTTGACCAACGAACACCGAAATCGCAACAACCAAGTCTTGTCTCTGGATCCAACGTGTGTCTTGTGGGTCCTTCCAGTCACCTGGGGGGTCTGGAGCCCTGCTCGAACGGCTTGTTCCAGCACTGCAGCCTTGCTCCAGCACCCCACAAGGACCAGCCGGTACTGAATCCCAGCTATCCGTTGTTTCCTGCCAGTGCTGACTCTCCAACTGTTCCTGCCAAATTTTTCTCTGCATGGGGGAGGTGAACCATGTGGAAGGGTGGACATCTGGTCTCTGTGCTGTGGCCACGTGTGTTTTTCTGGGTGGGGAAGGCTGGCTGCTATCTCAATTTGGTCCAGTAGGCAGGGCTTCGGAAATTTCTCCTCATCAGTTGGTTTAACCCAGTTTTATCAGTATTGTTCTTAGCATTCTTCCTGATAAAGAGTTATTTTTTCACTTACATCAGGGCATATTTGGTCTCTCTCTCTGTATTGGAGAAAACAGGGGTATTGAATCTGAGGGAGGAGACTTATGTCCAACATCTCTGCCCCTTCCAAATTGTCTCAAAGTGAGACAACCCACAACAGCTCAGACAATTTCACTACCCTATCAAAAGAAATACAAGACCTAGAGAGTTTGTTCTGCTTGCAAAAGAGAAAGGAAAGGTAAAGGTTAGAGTCACTCTGTACCTGTAATAAATTACAGGTTTGTGTAGAGGCCCAGAAACCACATAGGCTACATAATACCTGAAGAGTTTTACTTGTCTTTAGAGCAGAAGTGAAGTTAGAACAGGAAAACTTTTTGTGAGAGTTGCAGGTACAATAATCGCCCAGAAACAGTAATTAAATCCTCACAGCCCAAGGCCTTGAAACTTAGACTGAAGAAAACATGGTAGAGAGGTGCAGAATAGGGCAAACTGAATTGTCAAGCCATGGAAATCCTCTTTGAAGCCTCTAACAAGGAAATAAATGAAAATAAATAAAGACTGTGTGATATCTTCTAAAGTCAGAGTTCTTTCCAGCTGGGAGAAGTTTTGCTTGCATAAAGTTATCTGTGGCGCTTCATTATTTCCCTCTTTAAAAAAAAAAATATTGACTTTACATAAAAAGAGTGATCTTTTCAAATTTGCCTAAGAGCACAGAACCTACTAAAAGTTGACCTTACTTGTGCATCTATCTGAACAGATGCTTTGGGAAAAAAATCCACTTCATAGCTTTTGGCTTTCTTGTTGGGACATAGCCATAGCATACTTAAGAGAAACACATTCCTTTCTCACTGTGAAAAGGGCAGAGGTGCACAGCACCCTCTTCATTTCCCTGGCTCTTTCACTGCATAGTAAAAGTAGAAGAGAAAAGGGTATAGCAAAGAAAAGAAAGAAAAAGGAAAAAGCTAAAGAAGCCCCTCCCAACTACCAAGAGAAGACAGAATATGTTGTAATTGCAATTCCAGAGGCAACTGCCATAAGAGTAATATAATGGTTTTGGAGAGGCTGTCCTGCAGCCCCTGGAAACGAAGGAATTGAAAAAGTCTGATTAATTTTTTTCCCTCCCCTCTCTTCAATCAACTCCCAGAACCAAAAATTGCAGCAAAGAGCGCAGCAGAGAACTCCACCCTGTTGCACATGACAAAGACTTGTGGCTGAAAAGCATCTAAGACACAGGGGAGATTTTTCTCTAAAGCACCACTCACAGATCTCACAACAGCGAGGAATACTTCCAGACAACTGCTGTCAGCAGCCTGCAATCAACCCAGCTGCAAAGGCTTCCTCTCCCTCCTTCCCTTTATCATGTGAGTGGACAACAGTTCCTGCTCTGCACGCCAACTTCTGCAATGCTGTGTTTGCTGCTATGCGCTGTGCTTGGCAGGGGGCTGGGTAAAGGGTTGCCCCCAGTTTGCACTCCAGAAATGGACTATTCACCCGGTTCTTGTGGAAACTTCCTCCTCTAGCAGATGTTTAATGCAGTAACTTCTTTCAAGACCAATCCCCCCACCTCCGACTGCAAGGGCTTGGTTCCGGTGTCCAAGGGGAATGTCCTGCAGCCAACACACGCACCTTATGTCAAAAGCATCAGGACACTGCTCCCACCTAGCAAACCACAGGCAGGGAACTGCTAGCAGCATCAGAGAAACTCGTGACACACACTGTAGTAAATCAAGGCCATAAAATATAGGCAGTACAAATCATATGGTAAAATAGGCAGAAAGGAAATTCCTGCTCTAACAGCTTTAGCACAACCAGAGTAGAAACTGACTCCTTTTTTCACCTGATTGTGAATTGCAGACACCTCTAAACTTATATTAAATCTCTGTTGAAATTACCATCAAGAAACACACAATTGCTATGAATACTAACAGCTGGCAATGTTGTTGTAGACGGCCTCTGTCTGGCAATCGTATTGAAGAGATGTGCTCCATAGATGGAACACAAAGGAATGTGTACCCAGTCTTCTCAGGGAGATGTATGATTTCTCCTGCATATGAGTTTTGAAGGTTCTTTTGTATTTGTATTTCAAGCCTAGATGATCTTCTACCCCTCCAGGGTGACACTAGAACAATGTTTGAGTAGCAGAGATTTACCAGAATAGGGCAATAAAGCTTTGTAGTGTTTTAACTGTAGGTAGAAGAGTGAAATCTTGGTATGGCTTAATGCACAGTTCCTCTTATTTGATACCTCCAGAAAAGCCAAAAACCAACACATAAAGAAAGAGCATGATACAAACACTGAAGACAGAAAGAAGCCAGAAAGAACAAACAACAGAAACAAGTGAGGAAAAGCCCCCAGCGGCTTGGGGGAAAGAAGGCAAATAAAAAAAAAAGAAAAAGGGGAAAGAATAAAAGAAGAGGGGGAAGTACAAATTTCTTTACTTGAAAAGTTTTTACAACAAGGTAAGGTAGAGAATATGGTGAGGGTGAAATGATGATTGAAAGAGCACAGAAACAGGAGAAAAAGGTTCAGTATGTTTCCTCTACTCTGTATTTACACCAGACTTTCTGGAAAGATTGACCATATTACTGATGTACAGATAAGAAAGACTCAGACCAAAAGCATTCCTGTACCTTCCTGGGAAATTCATTATTTGAAGGTTAACTCATTGCACAGTGTTTTTCCATGTTGCTTGGTTTCCACCTCAGATGGGCCATATAGCTTGCAAAGGCATCTGTTGTGACATCTCTCCAAAATGCAGGCTCACAATATCACGTCTGCACGTTTCCTCAGGCACCTCCAGCCAGCACTCCTTCACATACAGAGTCTTGAATTACATCCACCTTGGCCAGGAAGGTACTCTCAATATTTTCTTGCAATTATCAGTCATGCCTAGAATTTAATCTCATATGGCTGCCAACTAATCATCAGCTCTCTGGGATTTACATATCAAGGGGTGGAAAAGGTAGTCTGGAAAACAAGGGAGAGACCAGAAGTAGCTTCTGCAAACACCGAGTGATTCAATCACACTTGTGCTGTGTGATCAATGAAAAAAGCAAGAATTTGGGCTTAGGAATGTAAACCTTGGCAGATAATTAATCACAAAACTGATCATGTGTGCACATGAACAGCCAGTTACCACCATCTCAGTCTTAATTATATGAGCTGGCTCCCACACAATAGCAATTGACAAGACTACGGCCAAGTGACCCTTTCATAAAACGAAATTGAAAATTTAAAAAAAAAAAAAAGAGGAGCATGGGTTATGCCTCTACTTACGATGTCCATCCCCTATTTGCATGCCAAGCTCTGCTCGCTGCCACCGGGTCTCATTTTTTATCACAAGAGTTGCTTTCCTCCTCTCATACATGCTGTAGCCATGTAGCCACCATGTTGTCTGAGCCCATCTCTGAAGAACCTCCCTATCTACCCTATCACCAATACACTTGTTCCAATCTGGTCAGACAAATTTGGCTTTAACAGCAAGTAAAAACAAGATAAAAAAAATCAGCCTGAAATTTGTTCACTTTTGAATGGAACATAGGGTCTTCTCACCCCCCTTTTCCTGGTTGATCACAGTCATCCAGTTACCAAGCAAGGATATAACTTCCTTCACAGTACTGTTTTCCTGAAGTCACATGCTTTTTGTTTTTTAATTCTAGAGTGTGAAAAAAGAAAATTAAATTTGACAGTCACTTACTGTAAGGACACTCTCTTTCCCATACAATATTCCTATAACTATGGGTTCTCACAAGTATCAGTGCAAACCACTTTGCAGAGCTTCCATTTAATTGCACGTAATGTTCCCTTCCTGTCAAACCAAGACCAAGTCACCTCCTTGCAAAACAGTCAGCAAGGCTCCAGCCACCATGGACTTCAAAGTGTGAACTGACACAACAGTTCAAGTTTTGGTTCAGAAAACCTCTGAGCTCTAGAACTTGTGCTGCAGAAGGGCAGTCTTAAGTCTTTTCCTATAAGGGTAAATCATGAGCACCATTTGCCATGGAAAAATCTGCCTCAAAAAGTCTAAAAGCATTTTCCCCACGGTCATCAAAATCAAGGCTGGTGTTTGCTTGCTATTCAGCATGTAGGAGGCAGAGGGAAATGATGATCTAAGAAAAAACAGTTGAACAAATGGAACAAGTTAGGTTTTAATTCCCATAGGTTTTAGTGCAGCGTAACACATTTCCTAACCTCTTAACAAAAACACCAGATCCTCAAAATTACTTCCACTTAAGAACTAGTTGGTAATCTCTGCATTTACTGTAGTGCAATAACACTATTAAAATAAATGAAGCCTTGAAAGCTGCTTCTTTGAAACTTCAGAGGATGTAACTCAGCACCAATGACCTGATCCCACAGTGACTAGCTGGTGCACTTCAGGTGACAGATAATATTCAGAAATTATTCATTACATTTATTTTCTTCAAATGACTTTATAATCTTTCATAAAGCTTTCAAAAGTTAAAAGTTTGGTATTTTTCATATGTAAAATAGAGATCAGGCATACAACCCAAAATGCCCAAGGTCATTTACTAGGCCAGTAGCAGTGAGCATCAGGCAGCTCCACCTCTGTGCTCAGGGCATGTCAATGGGCACTCCCAGTGTCCCCGTCCCCACCTTCAGCCATGTTAGTGGAAACAGTACTTACCCAGTAGGGCATAGGTACGAACAGGACTTCTGCACCCAATGCTTCCCACTCAGCAGGTTGACCTCCCTTAACAGCCCAGACCTACCTGGAGATCTGAACTGAAATGGAATAGAGATGCTAAACGCACTTTATGGCACCGTACCCTCCACACTCCTCCCCCTGCTTGTTTTCCGGGTTTTACTGTTTGCATAGACTCTATATTACAAATAAACATAAAATTAATTATTCATCTTTTAATTCCCATTGCATGTTGATGTTTATGTAATTGAAAACCATATAATTGCTTTATGTTTTTAGCATCCCTCATAAATATGGATTTTTAACATAATCCTTTACAGCAAATTAGCACCAAAAATCTGGTAATGTGAGATGGGAGCATCAGTTACTTTGGCAAGCTCAGGGAACAGCACACAGACTCAAGACTGGTGTGATGTCTCTCCTCACTTCACAATTTTCAGCAGGCAGAAGAAAATCCACTGCAGTACCCATCTTTTCCAGAAAGTCTGATCAGACTCTGGGACACGAGTTTTCATGCAAGAGCAGCAAAGAAGGAAAAGCTAGAATTCAACAGCCTCATCCTTCACACATCTACAGGTACTGAAATGCTTGGCTGAGGATGAATCTCGGCTTAATCTAAAGCCTGGCAAGAAACTTTCTTTTTTGTAATAACCCACTTTCTTATCAAGTTTCATTTGCTAGTTTTAGATTAGGCACTATGAAATACCATTCTCTGGAACTTCGGCTGGCAACTTGCTTGGGTTTTAAAAATCACCCTGAAGCAATTTATGCTCCACAGTGAATACAGCACATATATGTTATACCAACATAAGTGTGATCTACAATAAAGAAACAAGTACCTTTAGCTTCAGCTGCAGAAAGTTGACCTGGCTGGGACCAGCATTTGGAAGGAGTGGGCAGGAAGATATAGTAAGGTCTGGTAGATACACTTTATATTAATACCACCTCAGTTGTGAGGTATCCCCCACAATTCAGTTTTCCATACCCTTATTTGTCCTATAGGATGATACAGAATCCTATATTCCGTAAGACAGAGTGAAATTGTAGTTATGCTAGCACAGTGAAGAAAAACCAGAATTACTCTAAGCAAGGATTTCTCAAAATAACAGACACAAACTGCTGAGGCCTATTGAGGTCCTTTACTCCCGGAATCACCTACATTTCTGAAGGCAATTCTGCATTTCTAGCTGCTCTCCTTCCTACAAACCAAGTGCATCGCACCAGCACAGATTCTAGCCACAGGGACATCTGGCTGACCTGGAGTCGCTGCATTTATTCTCGTTGAGCAAATGTCAGTAAAACTTTTCAGGTGAGCTCAGTAGCCCTGCTCTAGGGGACTGTCTACACTGAAAACATGCCACTTTAAGTCAGTCACGTTTACTAAACTGCTACATCTGAATAGAGACACTTTTACACCTAGTGACGTTGGCTTTGCTCATGGCTTTACATTTGGGCAAGAACACACGTACAAGCTTTGACAGAGCTCACATATAACAAATTATTCCCAGATATAACTGAAATTGTGAAAAGATACAGATTTTAACCATGTGCAAAACTAGTTTTGGCTGGGGACAGAGTTGCAGCCTGACATTTTAGGAGCCACATCTTCCAACTCTACTGTTGGCAGCTGCAGGAGGAAAAAACCACCAGAAAACAAATAAAAAACCTACCCCAAAGTCTGACACATGCGTTGCTGGGATCTGTTTTTCCCATGCACACAGGTCTGAGCAGCAAAACTGGTCTTCTAGTAAATTCCACTGCCGCACAAAAGACCCAGACTGACTCCTAAAGAGAAAGAAAGGGACACTGGTGCTCTCTGCCCAAGTCCCAGTGCAAGCTGCTGAACGCAGCCACCTTCCTCAACAGTCCATCTTGGGAAATCATTTCTAACTAGTGGTTACTGACACAACAATGTCAGACCAAGATTTGCAAAGTCACTGAAGCATAAATTAACCTCAGACTTTTTGCTGCTCCAGTTAATGCACACAGGTCTCAAAGCTAGATCTAGGCTAAAGCAGTATCACTTACCTAAGATTAATGTCAATAATCAGGCTAAACAACAAGGTTTGCCATTTGACTGAAACTGCAGGGCTGATGGGGCCAGACCTGGTGGGAGAGTCGTACAGACCAGCTCCCAGCCGGGCTTGAAAGTAGAATTACAGGTTGCAGCAGGCTAGTCTGATAAATGAGGGCTAGAACTCGAAACAGAAGAGACAGCCAAGCTAACTCCCACTCTGCTAGCGAGAGCGGCTCTTCAGTACTTAATGAAGGAAATAATATGGCTCTTCCCTGACGTGTTTGTTATGACAACTACCATTTTCCAACAGAAAAAAGGTTGTCTCAGTACTAAAACTATACTAACAGAAGTTAAAAGTTTCATTTTAAATGCTATAATAATTTTCTACAATAACTATAGAAAATGCACTTGGTCACCTTACCTGGAGCTGATTTTGTTTTACAGCAAGTCAAAGATTAACATCTGGGTCTTTTATTTGGATTCTCTCCATTAACACCAGAGAGACTGAGGGCTGGCACCTACAGTCCAGCAACAGAAGCCTTCTGCACAATTAAATCACACTGACATCCATGAAAAGTTAATGCAATTCAGCAGCCAGGACGTATCATGACACGCCAATACATACAGTGTACTTCAAACACCTACATGACGCCATAAACTTTTGGAATATGTATCTGAAAGTAACTGATTTTCACTAATGACAACTCAAGAGATAACTTAATGAGCCTCAAGATCAATGGGGAAAAAGAATGTCCTTGTCTTCCTCTAGCATGACATTTTATCACCTGTTTTTGAAGTTTTGAAGCACGGGCAATGAAACTGGATATTCAAGTCATCACCCCTTTCTGGAACTGTTAATTAGGCATAAATGTCACAAAGTGAAGGTAAAAATATCTGGACACAATTGCTAAGAGCTCATATTTCATCTCTGCACAGGTGAGAAAAGCCCATGCCTTTGCAGGCTCAATTCCCAGCTCTTCTCATCGGCCACTGGCTGAAAGAAAAGTATCTGATACATAGTTACTCCCTGCACCTACTGTTTTTGTAATTAGCCTGAGAATTGCAATTTCATTCCCAGCAACAACAACAAAATTTAAAAATCATGGTATTACAGCAAGAATCCAATGAGGTGCTGCAGTCAGACCAGCACTTCCATCATGAGAGTGAGTTGTGCCTTGAGGGAAGGCTACCATCAGCATCCTGAAGTATGTGTACAGAACAGGCTTAACAGAAGGTGCAGGCAAGATGTTAAGTGCCCCGTCCTTACTATCTCCAAAGAACTGCTTTCAGGTCAAGGCAATTGTTGCTAGATCCTATTTTTCTTCCTTTTTATCCCTGATAAAGCTGTTGGCAAACATAGCGACTCCCAGTGGCAATACCTCATCTAAGATTTGACGTAGGTCTTAAAATTGATTTTTACAGAAGCCAAGTCATCACCTGCTGGTAATTTGGAGCTTCAAGCCATCAAAGGTGGGCTGAGTAGGAGATCAGGTGAAGAGTATGGACACCTCCCAGATCTACAAATACCCTTTTAAGTAAGTTTGTTGTCCACTGAAGACCTGAAGTCATTGCTTGTCTATTGCCACATTATACTGTTCTAAATAGAACAGCTGCTCTCCAAACAGGGGTAGCGTAACATTTTGACAGCATGTCTTTTATTATTCTGCCAAAGCATCTGCAGGAGCAACATGCAGTCTAGAAGAAGACTATTCCTCAGGTACATATGCTTGTTCTGCAACAAAACCTTGTCATATTCACAAGCTCAGGGAGCTGAGAGATGTCGCAACTCAAATCCACTTGTACCAGCTGGCTGGAACTCTCCCTGATATTCCCTGACATCTATTTTAAACTGCTTTAATTCCAAAGCCTCCATGCAGAGTGAAGTAAGAGTTCCTCTCTCAGTCTCACTCAGAACTTACCATGCTTCTGAATGAGTCTGGGCCCGTGTCCAATAACGCCTGGGTTATCATCTGCTGTTCCTATCCAGTGATGAACAATCCATTTTACAAACGATGGACTGGCCTGGGGGGCAGCACAGACAGCACAGTCCATGTGCTGTCGAAATCAATGCACAGGTTGACTTACCAGTCACTCGAATTACCAGTACCAACGACACAAACATCTGCCTCCTGTAGCTCACCTTGCCTATTAGTCTCCATGCAGATGGATCCATTTTTTTCTTGAAAAGTGCTCTCTCAAATAAATAATCTTATGAGGAGGGAAAAAAGGAAAGAAGAGGAAGCCTGGATTCAGGGACTAGAGGAACACAGGAATGAAAGAATTTACCGCAGACAAAAACATTTCCATCTAGCTAGTGTTATAAAAATGGGATATTAGAGAGCTAAATATGCTCAGGCAAAACCTTCATTTAACAAAACATTCAGTGACATTCTATTTGCATCCTTCCTTAAATTTCTGCTTCTATTCAGTCTGCCTCTGAGTATTAAATTCCTGCTGCAGGCTGGATCTGGGCTAAGATTATGCACAATAATTGTGAGTCGAGCTTCAGTGTACAAGCTGAGTCAATAATGAGCCAAAGAGAGACTCAATAAAAGGAAACGTATGCTGCCAGGATCACACTACAAAGTTTTGGGATGTTTAAGTGATACCACAGCATTTGGGAATTTCAGAATTTTAATTTACCACGTCCAAAGGGCTAGTCAGAAGATCATTATGGAGTCAGATGTTCTGGGAGCTATTTGTGTTTCAAAATTTAGGTTTTTTGGTATTTCATTGAAATTTAGAGTACGTCTGTTCCACTTAGCTGTCAATTCTAAAATCTAATATGCATGGCAACACCATCATGCAAACGGTAGCAATGGCCATAGTGCTTACCTCTACAGCCAGTCTGCTTCCAACTTTTTCTATACCTTAATCCACAGAAATTACCATTACGGAATTAATATTATCATCTAAAAATTAATTTTAGTAAGTCAACATTTTGAAGGGTTTTCCACATCTTTGACACAGGGGCAGAATTTTTTTTCATATGCTGACAATTTTTATACTAGCAATTTATATATACTACAGAGAAAAGGGCAGAGACTTTTAAACTCTGTATGCTTCTAAACATGTTTTAGAATACTGGGGTACACCAAAATCCTAATGCAAATTCAATGAAAAGATATGCAAAAAATAAAAGAAGGAGGTACCCACACGTGCAACAGTGGACATTATCAAATACACTGTAGAAACATATGGCAAGAATTAACTTCTGAACACTTCTAAAGCATTTAGTTTATAACCTGACTGCAATGGTACTGTTTACAAACAATTGCAGAGCTAGAATTTCAGAAACGTTACTGAAGTCAAGAGCCTCCCTCTACAGCAGCAGTCACAGTGAATACAGACTAGCAGCAATAAAACTCCCTTTCCTAGGCAACAGGGTTAAAGCTAGTGAAGGTATTTAGCAAACTTAGATGGAAAGAAAAGAAGGGCCACAAAAGGAAAACAAGTTTGAATCAAAATATCCAGTGTGCTTTTGTTGGTGTTAAAGCCTTCTAAATTCTATGTACAAAATGGAGGAGAAACTAACGAAAGAAGCACTATGAGGACACATTTAGATAAAACCCCACAACTGAGAGAATAAATTAAATACAGTCCTAGAGTTGAACAAATTTACACAGTTGCTGGAACATATTAAGAAGGAGAAATTCCTTTCCAATTGAGTGGATGCCTGTCACAGAACAGGAAATCCCCCCAACAACAAGCAGGCCTGCGGAGTACACCCAGAGCAGATGCTATGAATGATTAGCACTGTCCGCTAATTCGAGGCATAGGGAGAGAGATCTTAGAGTGGTAAGAGAAAGAAGTGTGTGGGGGAGAGGAACTTTCATCATCATCATGGCCAGTCTTCACGAACAAAGATTTGGGAAAGGTCTTTTACCCTTCGAGCCTGTGCAGTGGATTTTTTAGGTGAGACCCAGTGTGCGCTGAACTGAGCCCACCCTTTAATCCTGAGGTTCATCTGTCGGGGCCGAGCGAGCTTGGACGGTGGCAGCGAGGTCCTCAGGACGTAGGTTTGTTTAGAGTGACCTTCTCTTAGATGGATTGCCTTACAGGGCTGACGAGCTCCATCTGCCCGGGGGAGTTCCCTGACTGGGAATCGAACCTGGGCCACGGCTGTGAGAACGCCACATCCTAACCACTAGACCACCAGGGGTCCTCAGGAGAGGAACTTTACTGAATTAAGATTCATTAAGTACAGAACAGGAGCAGAAATTTCCAATCACTGCTGGTGTTAAAACTGGAATAACGCCCTAGAAAGAGTAATTCATATATTCGACTCATGGATAATCCAAGCAATTATATCCTCCATCCAATCCCAAAAACTCAAGCACATGCTTTGATGAATACACCACATTCCAGACAAAGGGAAGTATTTGGCCATACTACTTCAATGCTGGAAAACTGAGATGACCGAAGTTTAGCTGGGGTAGGATTAAAGGAACAGCCCTGAAGTTTATCATGGCAGTGACAAGAGCTACAAATAATTTCTGTCAGGAATTAAGAGCAGAATTCTTTGACTTGCTGCTAAATTGTCACTGTTTAATCTGGCACTTTCCCCATGACATACAAACCTTTGTAAGACATGCAACACTCAGTCACAAGCGGTAAGGAGAAAGGAGGGCAGGAACACATCCTCTAAAATTTGATCTTCCTCTCATTTTCACAACTAAATCTTGGGGACTCTGTCTCCCTCCTCTCAAATGAGTCTGCTAGCACTTATGACTGAAATTAATGCTTATAAATGCAGTTCTTCATGCTCATCCCAGACTGCAGCATGCTAGTAAAACTATTATTCACCAAGAATGGCACGTTTTTAAGTGTTCCATGTCAAAGCTGGGTCAGTATGTTTTTCAATAGGAGGTTACATTCCTGTTTTCCTAGCCTGCAGAGTGACCCTTCTTGACTGAAAGGATCTTTACACACGGAGGAGTATCTGACACAAACCAAACTGATATGCTACTGGAGCTTTCCAGTAATGACAGCAGGATAAAGGAGACCTTTGAAGTTCATGGAAGAGTAGGAAGAGGTGGTAATTTAAAAAGCTTGTCAGTATACCCAAGAGCAGAAGGAGAGCAAAGCATCAATTAATAATTAACACTTCTATTTCCCATGTTATCACAGTATCTCAAACCAGTTTGCAAACATTGATTAAGTTTAATGACATGCCCCTGAAGCAGACAAGCATGGATGAAGCTCTGCTCCTACCAGCCAGGATGGCACTCCAGGAGCATTTTGTTTAGCTGATCTATGCCCTCTTTTCCCCATCTGTTAAATGGTGATAATGACACTATCATACAGTGGTTCAGAAGCTTAGTGACTTCTAAATCAACACATTTATAGATAGAAAAATAGCACACAAGGGCAATCTCACATGTCAGACTACACTCAATTACACTGAACTAAAGCTACCACATTTGACGTGATAACATAGCCAGTGGGAAGAAAACCCTCTATCTTCATTTTATAACACTTTATAGATTTGCTTTGCTCTGTCCCCAAGTACCCAGAGCACTTGAGTTCTACTTAATGACCAGAATTCTTGGGTACTATGTTAACATTGTAATTACAGTAATTAGATCTGCTCTAGAAAGAATTGTGAGAAATTAAAGACTGTCCACAGTAGCCTCTAACTCCCAATTAACACAAAGTAGTTGGTGTGTTTGGAAGCCAGGACAGACATACCCATAGCTGAAAACTCCAGAAGGAACTGTCATTTACATTGAGATGGGAAGTTGAACAGTTGAACACTGTTTAATCATTGCTTTGAAAGACAGGTATGCAAGCATCATCCACTTTCAGATGGTGAAACGGCAATTCAGGGAGGCTCTGAGCTGCCAAAGGGCAAAACCAATCACATCCCACAACCAGCATTACACTTTGGGAACTCCTCATCCCCAATCTCATACTCAGACCTTTTTTTTTTCTTTAAATAAAAGAGCCCACAAACCATGGATGCTCTTGTCTTAATAAGAAAGAGTTCTTTCTTCCTTGTTTGGGTCTCTTTCATATATAATCAGAATTACTTTGCTTAACCCTCTTTCTATTCTGACATTTCCAGGAGAACCAAATATAGAGACAAGAGTAAGTACTTCATGAAATACAGTTCTTCTTCTCCTGTGCCTCACAGTCACTTTCAAAAGCAGATTGTCATGACAACAAACAACCTGGAGACAATCCAGCCAATTAATCTGCAAAGGAAGCAGTCATCCCAACCTTGGAAAACAGCACTGCTGCTTTAAGCTTCAGAAGCTAAAAAAGAGAGAAAGAAAAAGAAACCCAACACAAAATCTTACCACCCACATTAATCTTGTTATGCTGCTTTAGACCTGTAGTGAAGAACATTTGTCCCTCGGCACGTGCTAGTCCCTCACCAACCCTTTCCTCCCCCCTCCAGACAGAGAGTAGGGGCAGGGCAGACCCCCTCTCTGAGGCTCTGATACAAGGCCAGTTCCCAGGCTGTGATGTAGCTCAGCACACAGATGCCTTACCAGGATGACCCCTTCAGCCCTTCCATGTGGAGCCACAGGAAAGAGCTCACAGGTTAGGCAGAGGAATGACACAGAACAGATTGTCACACACCATTGCTATAAACCTTGTTTTGTTCGCATTGCTGTTGCATGTCTTCCCTCTTCCTCTGTGAGTTCTCAAGAATATTTATCACCATGTTAAGCTCAGGATTGTTTTCTTTTCCACAAAAGACTAAATGATCAGTGCAGCTATATATTAAAGTCATTCTCTTTCAATTTCACTCATTACTTCTTCCTTCATACCCTGCTCTATCTCTCTTCACATGCTCTGCTTTCTTTAGGCAGGAGCATATCACACCTCCCCTGAAGATATCCAGCACTAGATGCAGACTTCAGCATAGGTTAAAAAAGAAAAAAAAATAAATCAAAGACTGTGTTTTGAGATTCTCACAAGATTCAATACAAAACAAGTTTCAAGCAAAAATTTTCTTCCGCCTTCATCCTTTACTCTAAATACAGAAACAAGGAAGGGTAGGAATAAATGCTTTCACTGTAGACTTGTCCTGCAGTGAAACATGCCTTCCAGAAAGTAACTGAGCAGTGAGGATCTAAAGTTTTAAGACTACACAAGATTTACTCATCTGGTAAATAGACAGATTCACTTTCAACTGTACTTTTACTATCAATCCTCCTGGGTCCAATCCATCTCGCAGAAGTTACTAAATGGATTCCCAGCAACTTCAGTGAGCATTGGATCACAGATTATAAGCACTTCCTGAAAAAATGTGGTTTTACTAATCTGAAAAAGATACCAGTCTTCTGAGCACTGAAAATGAAATGTATGCATGCACACACACACACACACTCTCTACACACTTCATTATTTGCAGAATGAGGAAACCGCAGCTCCAGCCAACTCAGAGCAAGCCAACAGAATTGTATTTTCTGCTGAGCCTGTTCCGCATTAATTTGAGTTGGAATACCATTGCAGAATACAATAAAAACTCTGTGCCTACCTTGAGGGCTTTCGCAGCTTTCTTCATCACTGTTGTCTTGGCAGTTATTTTGACTGTCACACACAAAGCTTTTATCAATGCAAAGACCATTTTTACAGTGGAATCGGGCAGTAGAGCAAAGCAAGGGATTTGCTGCTGCAAAAAGAGAAAGTGAGATCTTTCATTAGAAATTCTCTTACCCAGGCAGTTAAATAGCCCACAAGCAATCAATGACAACAGGTCACAACTCAACAGCTGGTCAATCTGCTGAATATGTGAGAGTAACTTGGCAATCAAACAACCTTCCCTCCAAACAGGGAAAGCTGAAACTTCTAATTCGTGCAAGATTCATTACAATTAGCAGAGATTTACTCCAACCACAGTTGTGATAAGCCTTCTGTTCATTTTCATGAGAGCCCCAATCATGATCACTCTTCCACATTTGCTCACACTGAAGACATATGGACTTGAACTGCCTACCATAAACACCTCCTGTTTATTCCTTCTTCAACAAACTCAGTTTAGTTTAATTTTCATATTATCAGACAATGATCCTGGCTGAGAACTGCCAGGCAGCGGTTTATTTACCTTGATTCTGTTTTTTTCCTCCTTCCCCATTCTCCTCGCTATTTTGAATTGATACAATGGCACTGCTGAGATCTCTTAACTTCTCATTGTTTGAATTTCAACTCCTTTTTAAGGGTAATATGCACATTACAGTAGCACACAGAAAATCCTTTCACATAAGGCCCACTGTTGCACAGAGAGCAAAAACAGAATAGTATTTAAGCAGACTCATTTAGGTAGAGCAGTCTTCTCACCCATGCCAAACCCAGCAGTAAGATGCTCTAAGATGGTATGCCTATTTTCATCTAAAGCTTCAAGCAGTGCAGTTTTCAACACTTCTAGCAGATTACATCACAGCTTCAATGCACCGTCAAGGAGGTTTTCTTGATACATATTTCTCTTTTCTCATTTCAACCCTCTACTCTTAGCTATAGCCCAGCACATATAACTACACGTTCCCTCCTTGAACAGCGTTTGCACCCTTCATATAAATCATATATAGCCTTAATCTCCAACACAGTCATTGCTTAGCCAAATATGCATAACTTAGCCATTTTTAATATCTACTCATAAACCAACCTCTCTCCCTTAATCATTGTTGGCACTCTTCTCTGACTCCCAACAGTTTGTGGTAATGAGGTGACAAACTGAATGCAACTTTCCAATTGAAAACCTTAAAAAAGCTGTTTAGACGCCCTGTCTGCTTCAAACTGCTTCTCTGCCACAATAACAAAGGGCATTTCAGTTCCCAAATACTAACTGGCTTCCTATTTTTTATTCTTTGCAGTAAGAGCTGGATTTAAAGAGTCTTTAAAAAAAATATAAAACTTTAAAGTCTTCTCTACATATAACCTGCAGTATATGTAACAAACACTCCCAATTTCTCCAGCTTCCCAAAAGCATGTTTATCATGAACGTGCTAAAGCTCCTTTGCTTTAAAACTGCTGCACACTTGCACCCCATTGATTTTCGAGGTCACCTTAGGGCCTACATTATTGTTCCTCTTCATAAGCAGTGACTGACGTTCAGACATGCTAGAAAATACCAAGAGTGTGCTTAAATGGCATAAAGAAACGGGGAGATCGGCAGCACGTTATCATCAGCTGTAAAGTCCCGTTGGAGCTACACACTACAAGCTCACGGGAAATTGTTTCATTCATAACAAACTTCAGGAGCTTGTGCACCTCCAGCTGAGACCTGCTGCTTATCAGTCCACCACCTCAAGGGTACTCAAAGCACTTTTGTCAAAACTTTTTTCTAGTCCATTTGTTTAAGCATAACCCAGAGGAATTTCCTTAGCCTTCAATCCTCCTCTAGCTTCACTTGCTCTGCAGAAGTGCTATATCACTGCCACAGTCTTCCCAGGGCTCAAACCAGACTCTCTAAGCCAACAACAGATGGCACCTTAAGAGATATTCATGCTGTGGGGGAAAGCACATGAACAAGAAAGGCAAGAAGCAAACAGTGATAGATTACTGTAAAGATCACCCCTTTTGTTATCTTTGAAAGCTGGTGTCTGTTGTCCTCCTCCTGACCTTTAAATGTTATTAAAAAGAAACACTCAGCAAGCTCCAACAAGATAGCGAGCAAGTATTTTCCTGCAAGCTTTTACCTACAGACCCATGCTTTTACCAGCTCTTGATAATAACAACAGAGCTGCTGGCTTGAACATAACTTTTCCTTACTGCTGTGATATATCCCTGCTAGACTTACAGATACAAAAGGATCTACACAGCCACATGCACAGAGTTTAGCCCAAGTCAAGCAGTACTTCAGATGAACTCTGTGCTGCAACTTGCCTGCAAGTTGCTGAACAGCAGCTCAGTCTGAGATTAGCTTAGTTGGTTGGAGCATGGTGTTAACAACACCAAGGTTGTGGGTTTGATCCCCGTATGGGCCAAGAGCTGGACTTGATGATCCTTGTGAGTCCCTTTCAACTCAGAATATTCTGTGAATTTAGCACATTGGCAGGCATGCCTGCCTCCAAAAACCTCCTTCTTTCAAGAACCTGTTTCTCAATATATGCCATTATTTGCTTTTTTGTTGTTTGAGAACATGTATAAACAGAGACACCTAAACGTACTGATTAACAAATACATCATATTCTTCAGTGACAAGAAACAGGCAAATAAAAAGGGAACAATTCAAAGTGATACTTAATATTTGCCCAATTTGAGTTACATTTGAGTACAGGGAACATGTTCAAAGCAAACATGAAGCTTAAAACTCATTCAAAAGTCACAAATTCATTTCAAAGCCACAAAGAGGCTTGAAGTATCATACAGGCATTATATGCAAAGCAAGAGTGAGCTGGACCTTAGAAAAAACCCCCAAAACGGCCTGATATAAAGTGAAAATACAAGAATTATGTGGGTTGTAAATGACAGGGAGAATATTTGACTCAGAAACTAAAGGCTACCGAATTCTAAGTGGTATTAATTAGTTGAAAGAAGCAGCAGTGCCCTCACTCACACGCAGACCCACACTTACTGCAGTTCTCCTCATCGCTGCCATCGGGACAGTCCTCGAAGCCATTGCAGCGGAAGCGGCCAATGATGCAGTGGATCCCACTGGCACAGGGGAAGAACGTGGCACCACATTTGGATTTGGCTTTCGCTGGGAGAAGATAAGAGACAGAAGATAAGAGACAGAAGTGGGCAGAGGTGAGGGTAACAATTTACAAAGGTCAGAGATGCTTTTGTAGCAGTACAGTTTAGGGTGCTCTATGTAGCACTGCTGGCACAGTTAGGTGCCTTCCAAGTTCCCTATGGTCTGCTTTCAAGTACTTTAAGTATATTTGTGAGATTTCACCTGCTTGGGCTGAATTTTTTCCAATTTGTGCAATTCCCAGAATGATTGAAACATTCAAACTTAAAACTAGTCAAATGGCCTCTCAAAACAAATTTAAATTGCTCAATGCTTTGGAGTACCAATTTGTAAATTTGCCAAGCAGGTACTCCTAACAGTCCCCTGAAGACCCACATGAATTTAACCAACATTCTACATTGGAGTAAAACTGTTAACACAGAGGGTCGCACTTCCCAGAAAACAAGACCAACTTGACCTCTTTGCATGAACGTCTGTGGTAAATGTCACTGGCCCAGGCATAAGTCCAGGAGACAGACAAGTAAGCTGATCCTCAGGTGGAAGATAACAACCCTCAGAGGCAAAGGTCTATATGGACTAGTCATAACCCCCCACCACAACCTATAGCTCTGTCATGCTGAGTCCACAACCACTAAACAGCACCAAAAGTCTAGATCTTGTACACCACCAAGCTTCTCTTGCTTGCTCAGAGAAGCCAAGCACTGAAGTGCCCAAGGAAGACAGAGATAATGAACACTGCAGAAAGTTCTAAGAATTTGGGATCTGTAGGCAAATTTGGACAATGACAGTTATAGAAAGAGTAAGGAAATATCTGAAGAAGAAAATGAGGAATACAGAGATATCAAGCGAATTAGTGTCTTTGTGAGAATAAGAAAGATAAGAGACGCTCATAGAAGTATTTTTCAGGCTGCAAAAGCCAAACTCAAAAAAGACAATGCTATAATTAATACTGCCTTTATTCAGTATGATTTATATAAAACTGAGTGCAAAAGGAACATGAGTTATATAAATCACATCTCTTGCTCCAGTTCTTCGGGACAGAAACTACATCTATTTCACAGGACCAGCACAGCTGTTCATGAAACACTAAATACTAACAATAGCATCAAAATGTGTTTAACAAATGATTACAGAATCTCGTTATGGTCTCAAGTACTACGTATTTTTTACTTCACTGCACAGCAACTCTTTACAGCAAGAAGAGAACACTGCCCTTAGCTACAGTGATGCAGATGCTTCCACCATGATGCTCAGGGCAAGCACCAGCTAAGTCTTGTGGGACCATCAGCCTAGAAGAAAACAACTCCTAAAGTAAAAAAAAACAATTTTACAACAAGAGATGTGGTTACACTTTTTTCTCCCTTTTTCTTTTTCAAATTATCCCACGACACAATGGACCACATCACAAGACATTGAACTCTTCAGAAAGTACACTCTAAAGCAAAGGTAGTCTCTGAAAAAAGAGTATGCTGGTAACTGCAGGAAGGTGCGTATGGTGTCACGTGGTAACACCATGCACAGACCAATGATGACAGAACACCAGAAAAGAAGCCAGATCCATAGCCTGCAGGCCTTTGAGTAAATGTTTCCTACTCCTTCCTCAAATCTACAAGATGTGTGTTTACAACTCACAGGTTTTGAAATGTGACATATCTGGGGATAACAGCAACATGCAAGTATTTTATGTGGCTCTTTGGCACATCAACACACCAACCTGTGCAGTTTTATAAGGCCAGGACAAGGTCAGAGGCAACCAGAGTACATTAAGAAAGGAAGTGTATCCAATAGGGATAAACAGTTTTAGCATTACTTCGTAAGGAATCCTCTTTTCCAAGGTTAAACACTAAGTGCAGCTGTAGTAAAGCCTTCTTCCATCACTCAACAGAGTGCATATAAACTGTTTTAAACCACAACTACAGTAATTCTCACTTGATTTAGTGTCCTCCAAAAGCAAGTTCCTGCAGTTCCTCTCTTATATGTTTTTTGTTATTATACCGGTAGTTTTTAGTTAGAATTATGAAGTGTAAAATAGGATGTATCACTGAATTTCACATATTCAACTAGCACTTTTTCTGAAGAGTATCCAAGGTCCACATGGGGAAAAGAAAGTGAGCCATTACTTTGTAGGAAAACAGGTGATAAATTACCCTGAAGTAGCTGCTGTGCTTCACACTACTAGCAACAGAAATCCCTCAGCCAAGACATCTGAGCCCCGGCAATTCTCCACACAACTTCAAAGAGCAACTTCTGTGTTAAGAGTTCCAAGGTAGACTGGTCTTAGCTAAATAATTCAGTAACCACAAGGACTGAGGCATCATCATACTCCCAGTCTTTAAACAAAAAGCAGCAAAACAACCTCAGCAACAGATACAGTGTTATCAGAGCAAGCAGTCTGTACTAACACACTAAGAAGCCAGACAACTGCTGCTGGGAGCGTGTGGTAGTAGCATGTATATGAAGAGTTGCCCAATGCTTCATGTGTTGGTTTTTTTTTTCATTTGCTGTTGTTTTTCTTTCTATAAAAGCTAACATCTTTTTGAAACCATATAGTGAATTTACATTTCCCAGCCCCAATGACTGCTTCTGGACATCATCTTATTTTATAGGTGTATTTTGAGCCAGAACAATTCCAGGAAGGGAGAAAAGGGAGAAGTTCCAAGAGTTTCAAGAGGAAGAAGAACTAAGAAAGTGGAAAGCAACTGTGCTTTTGCCTCTGTTAACATTTACTGGATCCCACTTCTTCAAGCAGGCTTACTTCAGTTATTTGAGGTCTGAATTCAGAGGCTATCCTTTATCCACTCCGAAACCCCTGCCAAATTAAGGCTTCAAAATTATTTACTTCTAAAATTTCTAACATGGACCATCTCTTACTCTTGCAGCCTTACTCCTCCTGGCAGACTTCAGACTGTGAATTGTCAAAACCTGAGCCTCTGGCTCTGGAAGAGCAGAAGTCATGTGCCTGCACTTTCCTGACCAGAGCTAGTGGCGGTGAATGCTGCAAGAGCTCCATTTCACACTCTCAGCTATCCTGGCCCTGAAAGGTGAGAAGGCCCAAAGCACATCTTGTGCATTACACTGACCTACCACAGTAAAGCCATAAGCAATATTTAATGTTTGACCACACCTGGAAGAAAAAGATGCTGGAATGATCCGGAACAAAGTCAAGTTTCTGGAAAATGAACGCTTTCTTCTGTCCAAAGCATACTGATACCCCATCAAGAAGAGGGAGAATCCATTTAGGACAATTATTTAATATAAGTATTACTTAGATAGCTATATAATTTTTAGTTCCATATTTTCTCCCCAGACCTTTTCCTATCTCCTCTTCCTGAGTGAGCAGCCAGAGAAGAAGCGAATTCTGTTTTCAAATAACTGTTTATCAAAAGAACACATACTAGTAACCAGAGACCAAAAACAAACAAGAAACTAAACACCTTCAACTCATGTCTGTTTCCTTTTTATATAGTCCACTGATCTTATTTTTTTTTAACAAGGGAAGGAAAAAATAACAAACAAAACCCAAATGCAATTCTTCCTATTTGCAATAGGCCTGATATATACACAATCCAATCCAAATTCAAACCTATACTTACCTAGGAGACCCTGCAAATATAAAAGAGCATTTCAAATACCATAGTGACTAGTCACACAGCTAGCCATTTACTACACACAAGTCTTGCTCCCAAACAGAACTTAGTTTTCCAAGTTCCAATTCCACACACAAAATGCATTTCTCATACGCTGCCCATAAATGCAGGAAAAATGAGAAAACAGTAACAGCTTAGTCCAAGTCACATCCTTTGACTCTGGAGAACTCCAATGAGGAATTCCTGATTTGCAATTTTACATTCTTTTTGTTCTCTGATAGAGTTTTCCTGAGGTTTTCAAGCATTGTTTGGTTATTGCTCATAAGGTTCCTATGGAAAGCACAATCGTTTCTTCCAGAGCAGAAACGTACCTTTCCATTCTGCAGTGATCTCTGGAGATACCCTGAACATGAAGGGGCTATCCATCTTCTTCAGGTCTTCAGCACCTCATAGGTAACAGATATAGATACCAGGATCATGACTGCCTATAGGACATTCAAGGCATGTGCTCCACTATTCCAGCATTCCTCTGCAATTCCTCCTCCCATTGCATGACTGTTACAAAAAGAGTTTTCTTCTCCTTTGATCATCACTGTGTCTCCTACCGCACAAGTTTCAAGTTTTCAGGCAAATCTGCATGTGGTAAGATTTACGTTTACCCAAAAGCAGCCATCTATTCAGCTCCTTCAGTGATGTCAGCCTTGAGAAGCTTTCAAGGACAGCATAACCTCTGCAATCTGTGTTCTTCTCTGTTACGCTTGGTTGAAATGGGCTCAGGATAATAAAAATTACTGGGATATCAGGAAATGACAGAAGAGAAGCGAAAAAGGACACAGGCACACATGGATCATCTGACCTTACAGTATTATAACCAGCTAAAGCAAAGGGAAGGGAGAATTTGGTTGTTTTTAAAGGAACTGGTAAGCCCTCTTGAACCCAGGTTTCCAGAAACTAAGAAACTAAGAGACCACACACTGGAGGGGCAGGAGTAAGGGCTGATGAACATATTTGAAATACATCAAGAAATCACACAGCAACTTACAAAACTATGTCTAAAGAAAGGCTACACAAATAGCAGATCCAGCCTGGATTCAATACAGCAAGTACAAAAAACATCCCAAAAAACTGCCATCCAAGCCATTTCTGAACCTATGGCAGAAAGGATCAATTCCATCCAGTTTCGCTCTTCATTTGTTACCTAGTCATGGCAGAAGCAATCCAAGACTGGAAGATTAAGATGAATCTGTATTCACATTTCACAAAAGGGAACTGCCACGGTATTTAAAATTATGGTATTTAAAGTATAAGTGTCAGTGAACTACCATGCACTTGAGAAACCTCCTCTGACTCCATCACCCATGGGAAGAAATTGCTCTTCAATAAGATATTCTTCTCATCTCCTAAAATTCAACCAGGAAGCAAATTGTGAAGATGGTGGCAGAGAACTGCTGGCCACAGTACAAGCTTGCCAAATGTTTCCTCCAGGTTGCTTTGCTTAAGTTCAAGGAAACTATTTTGGCAGTTGTAGGTGTGAGTGGGTGAAGTCATTCCTTATGCTACACAGAAACCGATCCTCTCAATCCTCTTCCTTCAAGTGTCTAAAAAAATAGTAACTTCCCATCAGGACCAGTAGTATACTCCACTGAAGATGTGACAGTTTGCAGGCACAGCTCTATGGCACTAACAGAAAAACATTTTGCTATCTTTAGGGTACTAAGTGTGATCCAGTACTATTCTTAGAAAAGTGTAACACACTGAGTACAGAGGAGGGGTACCAGAATAATCAGAGGGCTGGAGCACTTCTCCCATGAGGAAAGGTTGAAAGAGTTGGAGTTGTTCAACCCGGAGAAGAGAAGGCTCTGGGGTGACCTTATTGTGGCCCTTCAGTAGCTGAAGGGGACCTACCAGAAAGCTGGAGAGGAACTATTTACAAGGGGATATAGTGACAGGACAAGAAAAAAACAGCTTTAAGCTGAGAGTAGATTTAGATTGGATATAAGGAAGACATTCTTTACTGTGAGGGTAGTGAGGCACTCGAATAGGTTGCCTGCAGAATTTGCAGATGCCCCATCCCTGGAGGTGTTCAAGGCCAGGCTGGATGGGGCTCTGAGCAACCTGGTCTACTGAAAGGTGTCCCTGCCCATGTCAGGGGAGTTGGAACTAGATGCTCTTTAAGGTCTCTTCCAACCCAAACCATTCTATGATTCTATGACTGTGTTACTGTTGAACCAGCTAGTCCACAACCCCAGCATTTCACACCTAGTTATAGTGAACTGGGCACTTTTTACTGCATGCAAAGACAGCACACAACAAGCACTCAACATGATGTGGCCAGTAGGACAAGCCTATTTCCTTCTTTTAACTTTACAAACATTTCTGTTTTGAAATATTTCTCAATTATTTTGCAATCTGGACTGAGTAGACAGGATGTATCAGATACAAGAGGTCACATTTTTAGACAACCTACAGCTAGGAGTAAACTGCACAGAAGTTCAGCATCTTTGAACTCAAATTGTTGCCTTCGAACCTCTCCAAGTAGCAATCAAGCAAAATAACTTTAAGCTTCTTCACAGCAACACGTCTCAACTGAACTGATGATGATTTATTCAAGTAATCAAAACTTGATTACCTGCATGTGACAAGAGCAGTTCTCCTGACAGAAACTGTTGTGTGCAGATGCTGCATTACTGCAGAGCCACAAGCATTTTCCTGACTTTGATAATGAACCACCTTAAAGTTCTCTGCTGTTGTTAATTTAGTTTGAGAGATGCCATAGGCGCATCAGACAGACTCTTTTTATGCATGTGTGGCAAGGTGCAGCATTTCAGTAATGGCTTTACATGAAAGAGTTAAAGGTTTTAACTTTAATTTACAAAAGAAGGAATGATTTTACAACACTTTATAACACAAGCAGGATGGCACCAGGATATGATGCCTTTCACCCTAAGAACTGCTATAAACCCTAACTGTTAACACTTACAGTTATTTGGGTTAGTTAATTGCTGTTTGGACCCTACAGTATTTTCAGTTCAGGTCCCAGTGGGGAAGCCACTGCTACCTGCAGTCACTCAGCTGCCTCAGCACAGATGGCAAATGCACCACTTGCTGGCTCACAGAGCTCTGGAACAGGGCTGTCTTGCAGAACGACACAGAGAATCACAGAATCATAGAATCAGCCGGGTTGGAAGGGACCTCCAAGATCATCAAGTCCAGCCCTTGATCCACTACCACCATGGTTACTAGACCATGGCACTAAGTGCCACATCCAGTCTCACCTGAAAAATCTCCAGGGATGGAGAATCCACCACTTCCCTGGGCAGCCCATTCCAATGCCTGATTACCCTGTCTGTAAAGAATTTCTTCCTAATATCTAATCTAAACGTCCCCTGGTAGAGCTTAAAACCACGCCCTCTTGTCTTACTGATAGTTGCCTGGGAGAAGAGACCAACCCCCACCTGGCTACAACCTCCTTTCAGGGAGTTGTAGAGAGTGATAAGATCTCCCCTGAGCCTCCTCTTCTCCAGGCTAAACAGCCCCAGCTCCCTCAGCCTCTCCTCACAGGACTTGTGCTCAAGTCCCTTCACCAGCCTCATTGCTCTTCTCTGGACCTGCTCCAGCACCTCAATATCTTTCCTGAACTGAGGGGCCCAGAACTGGACACAGCACTCCAGGTGTGGCCTCACCAGCACTGAGTACAGGGGAAGAATCACTTCCTTGGTCCTGTTGGCCACACTGTTCCTGATACAGACCAGGATGCCATTGGCCTTCTTGGCCACCTGGGCACACTGCTGGCTCATGTTCAGCTTCCTGTCAATCCCAACTCCCAGGTCCCTTTCTGCTTGGCTGCTCTCCAGCCAATCTCTGCCAGCCTGTAGCGCTGCAGGGGGTTCTTGTGGCCAAAGTGCAGGACCCGGCACTTGGCCTTGTTGAACCTCATCTCGTTGGAATCAGCCCAACTCTCCAGCCTGTCTAGGTCCCTCTGCAGAGTGGTAGAAAAAAAAAAAAAAAAAGGTTGTCCCCTTTGACCGAGCACACAGCTTCGAGAGGGACACACATGGAGCGTTGAGGGAGGAACGGGACACCCGCCTAGCCAGCCAGATCAGCCAAATCAACCCTGGCGATCAGTGGGGTGACAGATGTCGCAGCCAGATCGCCCTCACATCCTCTGCTTGCTTTTTCCTATCTCGAAAAAAGCTTAGCACTTCGAGTTGCATTCCCAGTATAAAATCCACCCAACAGTCTACTATGCCAGAACTTCTCCAATTCAAAACAAGACAGCTATTTAATGTAAGGAGTTTTGATACAAAACACAGACAACTGCAGGGCATTCACTGCACCTACAGAAAGCCCTTGGGTCACTCTTTCCTTTACTCCCCGTTTAACCAGGCAGGTGAAACAGCTGCTAGTCATAAACTGCTAATGTAAACTCAGAGAAAATGATCCTAAAATTTGATTTATTTAAAAGAGACCAATTTTATTTTTTTTAAATTAGTGAAATTAGCCCTGTAAGAAACATCAGAGGTTGCCTCCAATACATAAAACTATCACCCACTTACGTGGGTAGTATTAAACTACGGTTAACAGTAAGAGAGAAAGGACAATGCTGAAGTAAAAAAGCCAATGGATTCTACTGCCTTGAAGAGAAAACTGCTTTCTTCAAAAGAAAAGGGGAAAACTGAATTACTTCACTTTGGAGCTGAATTACGAGTCAGTGGCCTTTACCTCTTGACAGACAGTAAGGCCTTAAAGTAATCTTTCATGATCTAGGAGTCCATGTTTCAGTCCTTCAAAATCATCACAAAGCAGATGAGATGTCAGAAGAGAGCATAGACAAAAATCTTGTTTTTCAGACATTCAGTAAAGCAATTTCTCACTAAAAGAAGTGTTTTAGAAGTTGCTACTCCCTAAACAACCCAAACAATAATATCATACAAAAGGACAAATTCGAAATCAGCTGTTGCACCACACAAATTAAGCACAACTTCAGAGTTGTTAAGTTACTCAGGATAAATACAGGCAGGACAGAACACCACCCTTAAGGGATTTCAGTAGCAGAGGCAGCCCTCTTCAGAGGACATCTGCATGCCCGATGGGCTACAGTCCCTCACTCCATCCTGGGATACTACCTACCTGATCTTTTTCTTTCAGTTCTGCCACTAATTCCATCCAACTGTTAAACCTGTCTGATTCCCAGCTCTCCAACTGGGCTATTTACTGACCCCCATCAAGAGGATTAAATAATTAGCACCACAAACCCTCTTGATCTCCTTGCATAAAAAGCTATCAAACATAAGCAGTTATTACTCTTGCCCTTACTCATGTGTAATTGAGCTTCAAATGAAACATTCACCATGGTCACTTAATTACAAATTACTTATTTTAACTACTAAGTATTTGGTTGCTTAATCATGAGTGAAAACAAGAGCTAATTCCAGTCTGATATTCTATGTTTAAGAATCACCTGAGTAAGTGACAAAAAGATCAGCAGCTGGCTTACAGCATCTTCCCAATTAATACAGATGCTCATTTCAGGTGTTGTTTAATATTCAGCTTAGCTTAAGAATTCTGATGTTTGTTACCTACCTGCAAGAAATATTCCAGGTCAACCAGGAAATGACAGGAGGCAGCAAGAAACACAAAAGGAGACTTAAAAGCACTCAGTGATTTTAAGATGTGAATAGAAGAACAGAAGTCCAGAGGTATTCCATGTATTTTTGTACAGCTACTACAAAATGTACAACTACTTTTATTGAGAAATTCCTAGCTTTCTGTTATATATTCTAGTTATTTAGGAAAATAAAAGAGGTGTTAATTTCATTAGCTTTTTACACAAATTATAGTAGATTATAAATGACACAACTAAAGACTGATTTTGTAGAGTGTAAGATTGTTCCTTACACAACACCTGACAGCCTGGAATCCTAGCACATGACAATGCTTACTCCATTAACATTAATACACAAAATCTATTTTGACTGCAGATTTTCATTGCCATGATCCTTCCAGGATGTGAGCTCTGTACAATGCTTCTCTCTTCCTAAATTCTGGCCCTGCTGTCAGATTTTCTCATTCCATATATTAACACCACCCCCCAAGCAGTCAATATAAAAAATAATCCCTATTTTTAAGTTTCTTGTACGGGATCCACCTGTCTAGAAGAGGCAAGGGAATCTTTGGCAGAGGCTGGCCAACTCAGTGAGCAGGCTTTAAACTGAAGGACTCAGGGTGTGAGGTCCAAAGTGGCAGTGCTCACTACATCACATCCAACTGTGATACTGAGATTCTGTGATTTCTTACAGTCCTGTACTTTCTCTGCAGGCATTTAAAATGCACTAGATAGAGAGGTAGTGTAAGGCAGGGCACCACAAAGGTAGGCTGTTAGTCCTGTTTACAAGCAGAGTCAAATTCCCAGATCATACTCTCAAAAAAATGCCACAAGCCTCACACTTCCACCATTTCACATAGATTTTAGCAGGGACTCAGAGTTATGAAGCATTCGAGTTGCTGTAATTATACTACTTTAACATACTGCTTTTATATTTAACTCTATGTCTTTATCTTGTTTGTTATGCCTGTATCACTCTCCTTCATGCTCATGGGGGCTAGCTCAGTTATTTCCATCAACCATTCACCCGTCTTTGGACACATCCATTTGCAGCAGAGGCTTGTCATCAACTCCAAAACTACATGCAGACAATGACCAAAGTTCACAGCCACCCAAGCCTCTCGTGAGTACTGTGAGCCTTATCACAGCCACTCTACAATTCCGAAGCAGCAGATACAGATTTGATGAACTAAAGACTAGAGATGCAGCTCTAGTACTTTTGAATTGTGTTACAATCATAAGGTAAAATCCTCAAATGTAAAAAAGTTATTTTGATGTGATTTTTTGGAGGTTTTTTAAATATTTTTTTAAGTGGCAGGTTGCTAAATCACTTACTTGCAAGTATTCCTTACTTGCTTATTTATCTTCTCCAAAATGTGGTGAGCTTTGATACACCACCACTTCACAGCTATTAAGTTTGCACTACTATCATCTTTTAGCTAGTAAGAAAGAATACAACTTACCAGACACCAGGAATGGAAATTTCTCAAAGCTAAAAGTGCACCTGGCTAGCAGCAACAGACTGCAGCACTTTTACACTTGTTGCAGGACCTTAATCCCAGGAATCTGAAAGCATCTCTTAAAAATATCACCCTCCCCTCATCTTCTGTAACATTAGCCTTAGTCAACATCACGCTTTGACTGATGCTTTAAGAATAATTTTCTGGGGCCACGATATACGAAACAATTGAAAGTCAGTAATCTTTACTGATGGGTAGGATTAGTCCTGCCCAGGTCTTGGCCCACTGCTGTATTTCTAGATCTCAGCTGGTTTAGACAATCTCTTCTGAATTAAGCAGACATTTCTTTTTAACAAAACACTGCATCTCATTCTTCATTGCACTGAGCTCTGCTTGTTGAACAGAAAGCCTAGTATTTAAAAGGATAAGAGCCAGAGTTCCTGTGCCCTTTGTTCCTGTACATGAAAGCCATTCATTAGACTGACCCTGCTGAGAGGTTAAACCCAAGCAAAATATCTTCAGCTGTAATAACTGTACTATCATAATAAGCAGTCATTAAATAGCTTATAGAGATTGCAGAACTCATTGTCTCTACAAGACCTTTTCTCTCTGTCTTTTAAAGTGGCTTCTAGACCTGGTTACTTGTTCTTAGCAGTGTGGAAGTCATGAATTTGACTACTCTTGCAGCAAAATGTAACGCAAGGTGAGGACACATCTAAATTCAGACTGTGACCAGAACAATTTGGATTGTCACTAATGACCATTTATGAATAAATTTTGTCTTTGCCTCCGTTGTAATTTTGGCGCTTACAAAGAGAAAAGCATGGGTACATAATGTGCCTTTAATATAATATCAGCTTGTGAGCTTCGTGCAGAGCAGACTAAAAGTGCGCTCTTGATTCAGGGCAAACCCCATGATTATTTTTTTAAAGCAACACACAGCAACAAATCTAAAGAACTTCTTCTAAAATCTACCCTGCATCAAAGAGGGCAGGACAAGGTAGTCTGACAGTCCTTATCTGAGGCTTCCAGATTTATGACACGGCTTTGAAGCTGGTGCAGTCTCCGCTCAATCCACCTCCTTCCTACTGAAGCCCACACCAGGCAGTGTAGGAGTTCTTGCACTCAGAAGCTTCTCCAATGACAGCCCAACTTCCCCAGATATAACTTCATTTTCAGTGGGATTTTTTTCTTTTTTAAATAATTTCCAGCCCTCTGATGCTGGAAGCTTTTAACACATGCAGTTCTTAAAAACTACTTCTTTTGTAGAAACTGGATGCCCATGTCAGTCAAAATGCACCTGAAGAAGAAAACCTAGCTAATCCACCTTTGTTCTCCAAGAGTTTCAGTTTCCCAAATGAAAGGTTTTAGAGCACAGGAAAATATTCTTCACATAATCTAGGAAACCCAGGCTACTAATTGCAGAGCGTGGGTTTCATTTAGCATTCATGTGAAAAGATTCTTTATATTTCATCTGTGTCTGTGTGTAACTGATCATTATGAACCCTTTCCTGCGAACTCTCCATTACCGAACGTGTCAAGCTGTGACACCTGTTGCAAGTGAACACCAGAGGGAGCAGTAAACATTTGTCTGGTAGGAAATTTTTATATTGGAGATGGAAAAAATAAGGAAAGCGAGGCACAGTAAACCCTGGAGAAACGTAAAAATGATTACTGTGGGCTGTAATTTCAAACTACAATATACTGCTAATCCAGCCTAACTCCCCACCAGTGTAGGGTCAACAAAGAGTTAGAGAAAGTGTGCAGATACAAACACTTTGAATGAGGGAAACTTAGTTGTGCCACATCTCCCACCCCGTCACTTCACATCCCGACGACACCAGAAGATTTACGAAGTCTTCTGAGACTATAAAGCATTTATACAAAATGCTGTGTGCATTTAGATGGATTAAATGGAAAGGCAAACATACCCAACGTAGAAAAGATAAGACACGGAATGGAATCTGAAAAAACAGATCATGTTTATTATATATAAACACACAGCTCAAACTCTACAGGGTAAAACCAAGAACAAAGTTAAGAGACACATAAGAGAACATGAAATCAAAGATTATTATGCCAACATATCAGCAATGAACAAGTAATCGCAACACTATCTCAAATATTATTCTACTAACCTGGCAAAGACAGTTAAAAATGCTTGCAAAACCAGCATGGTTACAACCGTAACAACACCGATCAGAAAGCATTCCCACCGCACACCTTCATCCTTGCACTACAGCATGCAGCCTACCAGACGTAGGAGTTGCTAGGGTATTTGTCACCAGGATAGGGCCTCAGGGGCTCCAGTTCCCTGATACAGAAACAGAAATGGTCTTACCAGATCTGCTAGACACCTGGATTAAATTGGTTTCTCAGTCTGCCCAAATATGAGTCACAGTGCTCAGGACCATGAGAGTGTGTTGGTGTGAGATTGCAGAAAAGCTTGGCTCACCCCACCATGTTGAGTGCAACCCAGCATCATACATGTGTATAATGTAGATGTTATAAAAATCTTCAGTTCTGATTGCATTGGGTTCCCTGCAAGCACGTGTCTCAGGAAAAAAGACAAAGCTGACCTTTAGTGGAAGCCTGCTTGGCAGGCAGCTTCAATACCTGCCTGGGGAATCCTTATTAAAATGGGCCGTTTTCATGCAGCACTTCATTTAATGAAGACATTCGCCCCCATGGAGGAGACTTGCTCATAAAGACTCTGTCTGAAGAACAATCAGAGAAAGGTCTGATGACGACGGATTGCTGGTGATGAAACGAGCTTTTTATTACCACAGTTCCAGATGTTCCTACAGACCGGCGCTTGCTAGCCAGTGCAGAAGTGTGTTGGCAGCACATTCCTACAAGCTCGGATGATGCCCTCTTGCTCAGACATCTGTACACTCCAATCACAGCTTTTAACATTGATTCAAAAACCTGGTTTACCTTTATGTTTGTGTTGAATGAGCAACCATGACAACTGGAAACAGAAACACACGGGAAAGAGAAGTTTCTAACATGAGAACACACTGCCCCAAGGCTATCCTTGCATAACATTTTTTTCTAGCCACAGCCTACAGTCTTTAGCCCTTCAATTAACACAGCTAGTCACTGCATTCACTGCATGCCACTGTCTGCTCATAGCTGAACGTACAAATCTGGCACATAAGAGATGGCTCTCAGAAGAGCAATGAAGGAAAATCCAGGCTCCTGGGTATTTGGTAGTCTCTAATTCTGGCCGCTGTTATGCCAGGCACTTAGCGCGGATGATGTGCCATGCTCTGAATCCCCACCATCTGCTGCTCGTTAGCTGACAAAGGCAGCACATGCCACCTCCCCACTAGCTGCTGCTCATTACTGACAACAGCCATTCCATGTTCACAATGTTCTCTCTGTAATAATCTAATACGAAGACGTACAAAGAGCAAAGGAAAAAGGAAACAGAGATGACAGAGTAAATTATAAGCTTAACTAAGAAGATTAGAGCACTCTTAAATCTCAAGAAGTGAATCCTTCCAACAACAAGATGCGGTTCTTGGCCCCAAAGGAATAGGTCAACAGGTAGGTATAAAGGTCAGCACTAAAGATAATGCATTTCCCTCAAAATGTTTTGAAACATGCAAGCACCCATTTCTAGGCTCTTTCCATTCAGGTTCTCTATTTTGTTACATTTTGGCTCTTCCATATTGGATAACAGTAAGAACTGAGTGGCTCACAGCATGCAGCTCCCAACCTGACCAGGGCAAGCACTAACCCCAGGTATATATAATGCCTAGTGGTATGCAACCAGTGCAGGATTTAGGATTTATGCAATCAATACCTATAAGCTCCCCATGAAAGTCCTGTTGGCAAAGATTCTGCATTTGTCAAGAAGAGCTTGCTTCCATTATAAATCATCTACACGGCTAAAAAGCAGTAATAGTAGTAACACTTGAAAAAAACGTGCATGACAGATACTGGACTACACAAGCTGATGAGCAACCCAACAGATGAGAACCAGAAGAGAAGGGGGGCGATGAACTACAAAAGGGTTCTCCACTGGCAGATACATTGATGATGGCAGATTACTCAAACTATAGACAACTGGAAGTACTCACAAAAGATTCACATTGCTATGGTCAATTAATTCTTTTTCAAGCTCAATAAGTGGCTTAGAGGAAAAACAAAAGAGAGATTCTGCTTCAAGCAGTAGTTCTTCTTTACAACAATGTGGAGTCTCTGTCTCAGCTTATTCCCTCCCTCCTATGCCTTTCCTTAACCCTCCTCCCCAGATAAAACCAGATAAAATTTTTCAGTCTTCGCATCACCATGACAGAAGGCAAGAGTATGAGAAATGTTCTGTGCAATAACAGCATATAGCCAGCCAGTGTGGGAAGTGTTAAACTGATCACAGGTCAGGGCATAGAGGAAGCATGGAAGATGACAGACGGTATGGATTCTGGCAAGTGTGGGAGATGGAGGGGAGATGGAGAGAAAGCCCACAGGCAAAGGGACATGGTTAAAAACAATGCTCCTGCAAAGCAGGAGACAAAAAAGGGACAAAAGGAAGAGAGGGAAGAGACAAGGCATGAATGGACAACTTGCAGGTAATTCTGTTTTGCATCTTATTTCCTCCTCACACCCAGACTATCACTTTTCCACTCACGGCCACAAAAAATGAGAACCAGACCACAAGTTTAAAATTCTCCTGTTTGAAGGGGGACACACAGGATGAGATCCTACAGCAATGCAATTGATAAAATATTGCTGTACATCCACATTCAACTATAAGACAAACCAAAAGAGAAAGACTTTCCACATAACCACACACGTGTGCATGAAACTTCCTCAGTGAGCATGCCAAAATACAGCATACTCGTCTTTGCAACAATACCAATCTACAGTACCAAATGAATCCTGTAACCAAGCTCCTGTTCACACACAAACACTTGTCAGCAAGTCTAACACCTTTCAGTGTGAAATAGTTACTCGATGAGGAATCACGGGCAAAGCAACTTAAGAGTACAGCTGAGAGTAGAACACACTGGGAACTCAGCCATCTCATGCTGCTAATGCAACTCCTATGGCTTTGTCTCCACTTTGCTCAGCTACTGCAAAGCAAAATCACAGCAAAAAATGAAGGACTAATTTTGCTGCAAGGTAAGTTTTAGAAAGTAGAGCCTTTAGATAGAAGAAAGGTAACAAAGCCTAGCCTAAAATGATTAAAAAAAAAAGTTTTATACCTATACAGCTGCTTTTCAATGCCTTATCTCTGAGCTAGGAACAAATTTAACAACAGATTTGGGCTCTATAAGCCCATCCAACTTTTGATTACTTTATGATGGAAAAGACTGGTTGGTAACACTATAGATTTGGAGACTCAAATGAGCACTATATGCATTCTGTTTTGGCTTATCTGACCTGTCAACAGCAGGCTAGCATAGGATAGCATTGCTCTCCCTGCAAGTCTCTTTTCTGTGCTAACTTTCCCTTTGTGAGGGTCATCAGATAGCAGATAGATGTACAGCAAGAGGAAAGAAGAGTCTAATTATCTCCATCGACTTGTGTAGGAACAAAAGGATGCTCATCCAGAAAGCTGGCTAAAAGTATTTAAATATAAAACCCAACAAAGGACAATTCTGCAGAAACTTAAAATTCATGGTTGCAGCATAGCCTAGATCAGTGAGGTTTATTTCAGTCTGTCGTGACAAGAACAGCTCTTATGAACTGTTATTTTACAGCTATTTATATTTTATTGTCAGTTACCATGTTTATTATTGACTGTAATTCAACTGATTTTGGTAAGGAAATTTTTGAACAGAGTCACAAAGCATATTTTCCTGTTACTGATTCTTGGATAAATACCCAGTACAGCCTTCATTAAGAAAATCTTCATTAAGGTTAATGAAAATCTTCACAAAAATCATCTAATTGTATCAGGTGAAACAAAATTTATGCAAGGCAGATGATGACAACACTCTTAGAGACAGAAAAACTCCTGGTTTGCATCCTATAAACACCAAGATGTGCCATCATTCAGCTTGTTTTAAGAAGTAGAAACAGTACACCCAAAGTCATGCCAGCAGTCTATTCAGGAGCCAAGTAATAAGGAACCTGAGTCACACAGTTGTTGTCATCAGGAACATCTCACTGAAAGGTACAGGTTGAGCTTTGGATATTTTCATTCTTGCCAAAGCTCCCACCGATATAAATTCTGCTAAAACAGATATGCATGACAAAGATCAATCCTAATAACAGACTCATTCTTTCCTAAGATGTTAACATTTAAGTAAAAAAAAAAAAAACAGTTAAATTAACTTGTCTTCAATGTTGTTACACGAGCCTGATGCCTTATAAGGACTGCAAAACATTAGATATTTCATAGAGATACTTTTAATGCTTTAGAAAGTGAGCAAAGCTCACTGGCTTAAAGCAGAACTATATATGGAGATTTTCACAGCACAGTTATTAAAGCCCCCTTACTTAAAAGGGATGGATAACTGGGGTTAAAGTAGAGGCAATCGAGTTAAAAAAGCAAGAGCATTTAACAACACATGGTATTTCTATTCAGGTAATTTGAAAGAAACTATTCTTTTTTCCTTTCCCTCCATAAGGAAAGCTAATGATATCTTAGAAGTGTCCTGGGAAAGGTAAGCTTCCTATAAATTCATTTGAAGTGTAACGAAAACCTCCGTAAAGCATACACGTAAAGAAACTACACTGGATACCAAAGAACCTTATAAACCTGAAATAATAAAGTCTGTGCATTTTTTTCTAACAAGATCTAAATGAAACTGGCATCAGTTGTTACTTCCCTAACACACACTACAGAACACACCAGTAACACTACTTAGCCAAGCCTTGTGATATAAAGCATGTTAAGGTCACAGCAATGGTCACTTACGGCATTCCTTCTCATCACTGTCATCAAAGCAGTCTGGCAGCCCATCACACTGCCAGGACCCTGGGATACAGCGTCCATTACTGCACATGAAGTTTCCAGGAATGTTGCATTCATTTGTGAAGTTATTCCCAGGCAACAGTTGGCTGTCTGCGACAAATGAAAGAGAGGTAAGTTTACAGAGGATTTTAACAAAGGCAACAAAAGCAGTCACTGAGCAAGCTGTTTCAGCAGTTGAATGGAGATGAAACATGGATCTTGATCCTGGTTATTTTGTCATTATCCTATCAGCATCCTGAGCATGGTACTTTGGTAGCACTTTCTTTTTCCCAAATTATCATTTTACTTGTTCTTCATTCTCACACTCCATTTTGCAGATTTCCCTCCTGCTATTTTCTTTCTAGGAACGTACATGCAGCCTTCTATGTATACTTAGGTCAAAGCAAAATTTGTTTAAAAAAAAAAAAAATTCTCTTCTACACATGGTCAGTCTAAAGAAAAATAAAACAGATGAGGCCACACGAACTCAGCTCTATAGTCCCTTGCTTTTGTCAGATTAGTACTTAAATGGCAGAATACTTTGTTGTTGCTGTTGCTACCCAAGGGCTATGCACTAGGTAATTGAAAACCTATCATGAATTACGCAGTGTATTAAGTTTTAAACATAGCACTGCTGATCAAAGTTAGAATTGAGCTTCTTAGTGTTAATACAGTCCCCTGACATACATCTGTCCACAGGCAAGTAAGGCATTTGGCCAACTGGTGGGGGGTCAGTAGCAGGATACTGGAGATAAGAGAACAGTGAAAGAGAGAAATCTAGAGATTTGCCTTCAAGGTTAAACACAGCTCTAATCAGTCATTTTAATCTACTGTTTTTCTCACTTAGTGCATTTTTTCTGGAATGCAGATATCACAGAAACACAAACTTCAATGAAGGAAGACAATGACAGTGGTTTTAATAAGCACCAAAATGGCATCACTGTTGCTAAGAGGAGGGAAAGCTACAAGACAAGGCAGAGAATGGGAGAAAGAATATCTTTTCCCTTATCTTCCCATCATATTCCAGACTTGTCCCAGGCAACATGCACTTGATCAAGCGAAAAATCAGAAATACAAACCTTTCCCAGGTAAGGTGGAGTTGTCACAAAAATGTCCCCCTCCCCCCCAGCCAGCCTACCTACCTTCATTGTTCAAAACCAGAAAGAAATTAAGCTGACACAAAGCTTAACCATTTACTTCTCATTTACCTATTTTGAGGATAACCATATTACTTTTGGAACTCAGGGGGAGTGACAGAGCTGCAGTTCCCTCCACTGCCCACCCTACACCAGCATCCTATTGCTCTTGGAGTCCAACTCCTTCCTCTCCCCAGGAAGGCCTGAACACCACGGGCAAGGAAAACATTACTAACACAGCATTGTGTGTGCCCTACTCTTCAGTCCTGCACAGGGCACAGAGCAGATCACAACTGCCAGGATCAGCAGTTTAGGAAGACCCCTTCCTAGCTCATTCCTGCACTCCCAGGGAGGAATTTGCTTTGTACGGGCATCTTTGGAGAACTCATCTGCCAAAATAACAAGCTTTATAGCATGATTAGAGAATGAGGCTTTCTAGAAACTCTTGAATCAGCCAAATGATTCCCTTCCTTCCCCAGAGCGTTTCAAAATGCTCCATCCCTGACACAGGCAAAACTGCTAAGTTTCACATCACTATTTCAAAAGACACGATAGGAATGCTTCAGGGAGGTAGTTTCTTTAAGCCTATGTCTGCCCCAAACAATGTATTTCCTCCCAAATGTTATTTCTTGCAAATGGCTGATTCTCCTGGGGATGTTTCAAGAATCTGCCAGAACAGTGCAGATGCCTTAGTGGAAATCTGCCCTGAGCTGTTAAAAGACAAGGTAGCTTGGAAAAAAACAAAAAGGTGGAAATAAGGTCTTTTGAGGCAGGTGGGCAATCCGAGTCAGTGGCCACACATCCGGAGCCACTCATAAGTCTCCTGCTTAAAGAAAGACTGAAAGCTACCAAAAAGCATGCCCAGGCATGCAGCTGGAAATAAGACGTCTTTTAGCAGCTTCACTCAAACCTCAGTTTCATTCCCTGCATCACTGGAGAAGCAACAGCTTTGCTCTCCACACTGTTACAACCTACAGCACCCTGGAACAAGCTCAGCTCCTGCCCAGTCAGGCAGTACCTTCACTGCTCCCAGCAGCTCCCGGAGAAATGCTATACCCAACTCTGCCTCATGCCCTAGAGACCCTAAATTTAAATCAGCAATGGCAACAGTTTGTCCTTGGATACTCCTACCATGAAACACTGAACAGATACTGCACTATCAATAACCACTGCCAGGCTACTGCTGCCTTACAGCCACCACTGTTAACTAAGTTCTGCAGTTCTGTGTTCAATCAGTAAGGGCTTTTTTGTTGTTTATGGTGTTTTTCCCCTTACACCAGTAATGGAACACATTCAGATCAGTCTTTGTATCATTGATGTGTACCTGGTAAGTAATGACCAAACAAAAATCACCACACTCAAACAGCTACAGGGTGAAATATGGCAAGATATGACAGAGGTGAGATACCTGGGTATTCTTTGCAATGTAAAGGTTCAGTCAATATACCATATATCAAATTAGTTATAAAGCCTGTAAGAGCTTCAAGAGCAGAATATAACTCCCTTCTCTATCGTCCCCGCAATAAATAGCTTTTAGGTCAGTGTGGTACCGCTGCAAGACTTTCCTGATAACAGTCATAACTTTTATTACAATTTACAAGTTTTGAGATACTACAAAACTGAAATGTCCTAAGAATAAATCTCTGATATAAAACAGAGCTTTTCCAAGCTTGACAAGAGAACTGGAAATTACCAAGGCTTTTGCCCTCTCAGAATCTAAGCAACCAGGCAGTACATTTTGGCAGCAACATCAAAAAGATGCCAATCTCATGGCATCTCTCTCTGTTGCTTTGCACTACCTTCTTGTCTGACCTGATACTTATGCCTCTCAACCAACCCGCTCCACTTCCACACAGAAGCAGCAGTTACCCAAAATGAGAAATCCTGCTGTGAACACTTAAGTGTGACTTCTTCATGACTTGGGCAAGTTGCTAGATAAGAACCAACACCACGTCCCACAGCTACCTGCTCCAAGCACAGAACTGTCTTCTCCCACCAAGTATCATGATGTTCCTGAGAAAAAACAACTGGATGCATCTCAAACACTTTAACACTTCCTTGTCAGATCTACTGATGTTATCTTGCCTTAGAAGCTTTAGCCATGATGTCCACACTCCTTTAATGAAAAAATTTAGACCAAGCTATGTAATTTTGGAAATTTCTAGAGTTTCAAAAAGCAAAAAAACCACAAACAAGAAACTATCCCCCCTAAAAAGCGCTATCAAGTCTCTGTTACTTTTAACAACTCCTTTAAATAAATGCCATGCTTCTATCCTATTAACTTGAAGCAACAATCCAGGAGCACGTAAAAATTTTATTTGTTACCCAGTAAGTTGTTTGTTTATAGGATTTCCTTTGTCATACAAATAAACTTATCCTCAATGTTCTTTTAAAGCAAGGATGTATTACTAACTCTTTCACCAAACAGGAAACAAAAGATAGAGGCAGATCAAGTTACTTGCAGACAGCCCTACACAAGCTTTGCTGCAGAATGGGAACACAGGAACTCTGACTCAATCCAGTTTTAAAGCAACAGATATTTCTCTTAAAACATGACCTTCATCAGCTGCTAGGAGACTTGCATGTTACAGACAGCAACTTGAGAGTCACAGTCAACACATCTAGAAACTTGTTTCATGTATTACTCCATGCCCAAAAAATCCACTGGTGGATAAAGAACTGTCAAAACAATGGCACATGTGGAACTGTTTTAAATTGTATTGCCCCTTTCGCTTCCCTCACTTTGCAGGTCTCTTCTAATGGATTTAAAATGATCCTCAAAGAAATCCTCTGTGCAATCATCATCTCCCAACCCTGCCCACTCAGCACACAGCCCACTGCACGACTCCGGGATTTGTGCACACACAAGGATGAGCGCTGTTACAGACACACACAAGACAGACATGAAAAGGACCAAACCAGATCATCTTGTTCAGTTTTATAACAAGGTCCATAAAGATGTCAGGTTTTGTGTAGCCAACTTGCTGCACTGCCTGTTGGCAGGGGCAGAAATTCCTTCAGTCTGGCAGAGCTGGCTTTCCAATAGCTGACATATTTACCCTGCAGCCTTTGACTAATTTTGAATTCAACCCAAATATGAGCTACACGGATGTGTTCAGTTAAGTAAAGGAGGAAGGAAAGAAGAGGAAAGTAGTCCATTTTCACTGCAACACATTGCTCACTTTAAGCAGCATACCATCTGGGTGAATTAAAAAAAAAAAGAACTCATGTTTCACCGTGAAGGGGACCGAGTAAGGAAAATCAATCTGGTTTAGCAGCCACTTTCAAAAATGTTACCATTTAAATATTTAATATTCCCTGAAAAAGAATCAGAGAAAAATAAATAAAAGGACAAGTCATACTGAGCAAGCACTTTACACTGTATTAAGAAAGCAAGTCAAGGATATCTTTCATAAAACCATATTTTACCTGAAAGCACTCCAGAGAATTGTGCACATTACAGAACAGATCACTACTGATAACACAGCTGCCTCTATATCAGAAACTATAATCAGTAAGAACAGGCAGTCACCCTGGCCAAGAAGGTTTTGAGGAAGAAATACAAGACACTTAAGTGTTCAACACCCTCATGAACAACCTCAGTAACTTCAGCCTCTTGGCAAAAAGGATCTATCACTAAGGATGAACCACGAGCTCTTCACCGCCAAACTTTTGGCATGTATTTTGCAGGAATCATGGGATCTTCACTGGATACTTTCAATGGATCACTGCTTAAAGTTTTTCACATGTGAAGAGAATTATTTTGATCCAGGCTGGTACGTAGCTGTTAGGCTGAAGGGTTACTCATGATACTTTCCTGTCACATGATGTATGCATTACACTTCATACTTGAATTCATTTTTTCTTTCTGCTTAAACCCTTGCCAGGTTTGACTTAAGCATATCAGAAATCCGTTCTATCTCTACTGAAATCTGCACCATGTTGTGAAAACAAAAGGAGAGAGACTAGAGCAAGTCAGTAGCTGGAATTTGCAATAAGATGGCATCAAAACGATATATTTTCAATACACATCATAACTAAAGAAAAGCGAGCAATATCAGCAGACTTGAACAAACACTTTTTGATCTTCCTCCATCATCTTAAAAGACTGCAAATAAGTGGCACTAAGTGACTGGTAGGCTATTTCAGGATTTGACTCCTCAGAGAATGCAAAACTATTTCCAAACGCTTACATTCAGGTCCAGTTGCTTCTGTACATTTAGCCACTAAGGACAGATGTTTCTTATCATACTTCTTTACGTTGACGTGAAGCATCTGACTCACTCCACATCTACTCTGTAGAGATCTACTAACGCAGGTGATGCACCCAGAAGAGGAATTCAAAAGCTGAGCATGAAGAAACTCAAAACATTATGCCTTGCCTATAAACTTCAGTTTAACATGTGCATGCACAAACTTCACTGGCAAAAGAAGTACACTGTCAGCAAGATAACACCAGCGGAATTAAGGTAGACTTGGCTTAACACTCACTACACTGAAACAGAAGGCAGAGACGATTTGCGCTTATAGGAAACATCAAAGTCAGTTCTTGTGCAGCCACCCAAAGAGACTGGCAACAAACTTGCTCAACCTCTTTTCTACACTAATACACACCCACTAGTTTTCAGGAAAGAGGAAGGTGTCCGTACTGAATTCAAGCATGTAGGGCATACGAAGACCACTCATTAACAGCACCAAAAAGGTAAGGAAAATACACCAATGAGGACGAAGTGTACTTTCCATATCTTAAATAAACACCTTTCATATTACCCAAAAAGTTGTTTGCAGCTGCATGTTCGTAAGCATATCATGTCAGTTCCCATAAATGTTTGTCTTCAGTTTGCTTTGCTTTCCTATGCACTGCTGCAAAGGTATCTTGCCAAAACAGAAGACAAGCATGCCAGTGCACATTCAGGTTGGCTTTGGGAAGCAAAGAATAAGACAAGCTCTCTCTTGCTCTGCTGTGAAGACTCTGACAACACCTAAGCCATCTGCCACAAGTAAAGGACACCTGCCAGTGATCATCTGACAACTTAAATCCTCTTGAACAGTTTTAATCCCTATCCTCCCCATCCTCATTTAAACTGCCTGATGATTACATTGCTTATGCTATATCAGAAGTTATGAGGGCTATTTGTAAAGGCAGACTGATAGTCCCACTGTAATATAAAGGCTCAAAAATGTTTCTTCACTGAAGCAGCAGATAAATTAGTGATTGTTCACGGAACTGTTCACTGATTAGGTTCGACTTCCCCTCCCTCAGTTTTTCAACCACTATCCATGAGATGCAATATATTCGGTATCCAGCATTTTCAAGATTTAAAATGGATCAGTCCTAGCCAAAAGATCAGAAACTCCTGTGCTTACTTCAAATTAAATACTAAATATTACTGAGGCAAGTCAAAGTCAATGGGAAAACCCTTTTTTTAAAGCACTAAAAAGTATAGCTTCTTTCAATTAAGACAGAAAAACTATTGTGGCGGGGACACTGACTACTGTCTCATGCCCATCATTCACCCATTAATTCCTCACAGCAAAAGCTGCCTTTATTGAACTGGAGATCAACTAATACATCATGGTCCCCACTATAAATAACACAATATGCACCGAATAAATATCTTTTTCTCACTATCTTACAGCCTTAGTTGAAGTAATTGGCACATTCCCTATAGTAGATGGCTGCATTACAGCACTTAGCCATGCAAGTGCCTTAATTAAACATAATCTTCTAAACCATTCCCTAATAAACAACCATTTGCTTTTTCCTTGCAACAACATGTGCAGAAGTGAGCCGAGGTGAACAGGCTTACTTTAATCCTGCAGCCTCCATGGTTGGATTCTATATTTGGGGAACTGGGCATTTCACAAAAGCTTTCACATTTGCTTGTCTCAGCAGCAGTGCAGCTGCTTGAGTACACACCAAAAATACATCCCCCCTAGGTCTGTGGGCTCAGCACAGTTAGTGTGGTGGAAGAGAAACAGGCTATGGGCCATTAACAGTGCAGAGTGAACACAGCTCCAAACTACAGGTTTAAACAGAAAAAGGAGGCAGAGGGGAGGAGGAAGGAATAGTTCAGATTACTGGAGTGGGTGCATCTTGAAAGAGAAGCATTCCTCAGCAAGAACATCAAATGGAGATTATATGCTGTTCTTATCCAAGGTAAAACTACCTAGATTGCTTCCTTAAAGAAGCAGGAAAGATAAAAACATCTTATTTTTAATACCTTTGAAGGATACCAACCATACCAAGTTTAACAAGGGCAAGTGCTGAATTCTGCACCTGGGACAGGGCAACCCTGGATGTAGAGACAGACCTGGGAACAAGACACTGGAGGGCAACACTGCTGAAAGGGACCTGGGGGTCCTGGTCGATGGCAAGTTGAATATGAGTCAGCAGTGCCCTGACAGCCAGGAGGGCCAATCATGTCCTGGGGGGCATCAGGCAAAGCATCTCCAGCCAGGAGAGGGAGGTGATTGTCCCGCTCTGCTCTGCACTGGTGTTGCCTCACTGTGTGCAGTTTTAGGCACCTCAATATAAGAAAGAGTGGAGAGTGTCCAAAGGAGGGCAATTAAGATGGTGAAGGGCCTGGAGGGGAAGCCGTATGAGGAGCAGCTGAGGTCACTTGGTCTGTTCAGCCTGGAGAAGGAGACTGAGGGGAGACCTCATTGCAGTTACAACTTCCTCACAAGAAGAAGCAGAGGGACAGATACCAATTTCTTCACTGTCGTGACCAGTGACAGGACTCAAGGAAACTTCATGAAGCTGAGTCAGAGGAAGGTTAGGTCAGATATCAGGAAAAGGTTCTTCACTCAAAAGGTGGCTGAGCACTGGAACAGGCTCCTCAGGGAAGTGGTCACAGCACCAAGCCTGACAGAGTTCAAGACATGTTTGGACAATGCTCTCAGGCACACGGTGGGATTCTTGGGATGTCCTGTGCAGGGCCAGGAGCTGAACTCAATGATCCCTGTAGGTCCCTTCCAACTCAGCATGTTCTATGATTCTATGACATGCTGCTATAACATCATCCTGAGGAAAACATTATTTCTGTCTTCACTAAAAGACAAAAGGATTTTTGCACAATAACACAGAAGACCTACAACGTCTTGGGGTAAAATTTAGATTTCATTATCCCGGTATCTGCTTTAGCAATACACTTGTAAGGAGGAGTCAAACAGGAATGTTTGCATCAAACAGCTGTACCTAAGAAAAATTAAATGGGGAGTAGGGGTAAAGGAGGAGATAACAAGTTCATGTGTCCCATCACACTACTCTCCCGAAAACCAGGCCAAGCTGACATTCTGCCTGGAAAATACTGAGACCATGCCTGAACTGTGGCAGCAGCAAGACTGACTCTGATTCATTCAGTATCAAATTTAAAGGAATACCATACAACAACCAAAGTGATTAAAAAAAAAATCCATTTAACAAGCGCTGTGGGGTGGTTTTGTATTTCTAACAATTGGGAAGGGCTAGGTTTAAATTTTCTCACATGATACTCCATGTCAATAAAAAACTTACCTACCATTATTAAGTTTAAGTTTTCTAATCACAAAATCAGAACATTTGCTTTCAAAGATCAAAGGTTTTTAATTGCTCTTTGAGACTTGTTTCTGCAAGGACTTTTTTTTGCTCTGTGCAGATGCAAAAGGTCATAAAAGGCTGCCATTAACCACATTTCCTTGCTTAAAAACATGTACTGAATTACCTGCACTTAGGGGCCTTCAGAGACAATGGGTTAGCAAACTCTGGGATGTTCAGCCTCACTAGCTGGGCAAATTCTTTTAGGTCTTAAACACAATGTAAGAAAAATCCCACAGTTGTTCTGTCTGGAGAAAACAACTGATTTCATTATTAGTTTATTTCTCCGCATGCAAGTGGTACTTCAAGCTGTTGTGTCATACAACCACGACTTAAAGTGCTGCTCAAATGAGAAGTAATCACAAGGACTGACAGCAGTCAAAGCAGTCAGCTGTGAGGCTGTGAAAGTCAGTGTTAATTCTCTGAAAAAAAATAATTCTATACTGTCAGTTGCTCTAGGAGCATTTCACTATGGTAGCGGTTACAGTATGCCGTAACTTATAGGCATAAAAAACACGGAAGTCCTTTGGAGTTGGTAGCTGATACTGGACACATTACCCCTCTTTACATCCCAGCATACAGAAACAACAATGCCCAAATATGCAGCTGCACAAAAACATGGAAGGGGAGCACCTCAAAAAGCACAATGCTAATCTCATCCCTCAGCAGGATGTTAAGGAGTTATCATTTTGCCCCTTTTCCAGTAAGTAGTCACTCAGCACTTATAGGAATATTTAGTATTTCTGTAGTCTTATGTCCCACCACACACCTAGAATCAACCTCTGCAAGCGAATGCAGTTTAAGCAAGAGCTACATGTTACAGAAAGAGAAAAACAAAAAGCCCCCAAACAAACTATAAACAGAAATTATTAACTGATAGGCAAAAGAACGTTTCCGCCAATGAGGAAAAAAAAGCCCAACCAAATAAAGAGACAAACTCTGCTCCTCCAGAGACCTTAGAGTCCAAATCCATATAATGATGACAGATCAGGGACAGAAGCACTACGTCAAACTAGCTGCTGCTTTTTGTACATAGCTTTGATTAGCTAAAGGTGCATGTCCGCAACAGCTGAAGCTGATACAAATCAGCCCCATCTTTCTTCAACCCTGGCTATAAATTCCTGTCTTCCCTCACTACTATCTTATTGCATAAACTCCACCATAGGTGAGCAGCAAGCTTTGAAAAAAGTTAACCTAAGAGCCTGTAGTTCTCAGTGCTGTCTGAATCAACCCACGAAAAAGTTTCAAGAGCATCTGTCATCACAGAAGAGAGAGAAAGGAACATACATGCCCCCCCAGATTAAGAACAAGACAAGGACTGTTGTCTTTTCTCTGGTTAAACCAGATAACCTAAAACACTCCTGCCATTTCCAACTCCAGCAGACATCACTTAGTCTCATAAAGTTGCTTGTCCTTAACAACTATGCCACAATTGCTTCTTTAAGCAGCAAAGCAAAGTTTTTAAGAGCACTAATTTGTCTTGATAACTGTATATCAAAGTTTTCCCCCTTTCCAGTAAGGAAAGCTGCATGTCAGAACCAGACATGCCATGCTGTGTCCCAGCAAACATGTAAATAGTGAAGGCTGGTATCCCATGCCAACATCTTACTGCTGTTAAAGAAATGTTCCTGCCTGATCACCCAGGAATCACTCTGGGAGTCACACTCCCATCACCAGACACTTTTACTGTTGGGACACAGGTGGCTCCAGTAACCCACTTGTCTCCCTACACACCCCACTCATACAGTCAGACAAGGTTTCCTTACTGGATTGACCCAGGATTTCCCCCAGAGTCCTAAACCCCTGGTTGCTTTAAGTAATTTAATCATGGTGCATAACACAAAACTAGCTTGAGCTGGTGCCTCCAGGGAGGTGACCCGAGCAGAGGAATCCCTGGGCTTCTATTCCCTCACAGTCTGTACTCCCTGATAGTCTGGGGTCTTCCTGCTGAGTCCTCATCTCCTGCTATGTCTCCCAGTGTCCAGTCAGGTCCTTGTGCCCTTTGATGTGCAAAGGGTTCAGTGCCAGGTCACAGTCCCTTGCCTGGGGCTCCCACCATCTCCCCCTACCCAGGGCACAACCTGCAGCTCCCACTGCATCTGCACACTAAGCTACCTGCTCTAAATGTATTCCTCAACACTGGCAAATGACCATTTCACAGGTGTGCTACAGACAGAATGTGCAGGGCTCTGAAAGCAAACTCACTGTAGGCATGGTGGAGAAAGCAAACCAAGATGAAGTTATGGTAATGACATCTTCCCAGTGACAGAGATGGTAGAGATATCTTCCCATCTGGAGAGTCTGCATTTAGGATCTGACTGAATGTCAGTACAGCACATCAGGAGGGGAAAGTAAGCTGTGGTACTGGTAACAAGGGTAGAACTTGGACTCTGTGACTACATGAAAAGGTTACACCTTGAAAAAAGCATGCAAGACACAGCTGTGATGTGAGGCTCCACAGAGGAATCAAGTCCAAGAAAGGCCAGGATACAAGACAGAGTAACAAAACAAAACATCAACAATGTCCTTAACAATAAAGAAAAAAACTCATAACCTCTCACTCAACAACACTGAGCTAATTTCCAAGCGTGAGGAGACTGATGACAGATAACCATGATTTTAATCTAGACAAGACACAGATCTGAAGACTTCCCTACCCTAGGAAGGCAACTCAGTTCCTGCTTTGAAGTCCTGCCCTAAGAACAGAAAACAAGGAGACCAGAAACCTCCCTCATGAGGCTCCTAAAAAAATCTGGAAGAGGAACAAGAATGTTTTTCCAAACAATACACTGCAGCAACAGTTAAAATTAGGAGAAGAATTACCAGAAGACAATCAGAGTCAAGGAAAGGCAACAGCTCAAGAAAAGGAAAGTGACTGTACTAGGTGCTAGTGACAGCACATCGCCAGTGAAGATGGGATTACTATTCTTAAACAGAAACATTACCTAGCAATAGATGATAACCTCTTCAAATTGGAATGCAAATCCAACAAAGAGATAAGACTGAAAAGAGGGCATAAATGAAGACCATGTGAGTTGAGTGACAAAACATGACCTAAAGAAAACTTATAGAACTCAATCTTTTAAGAGGAAAGGCAACTCATTCCTCAGCAGCTGCAATCTTAATGCAGAACTGGACACTGCTAGAAAAAACAATTTCAACATAACAAGCTAAAACAGAGCCTTGATTTCAGAAGATCACCAGGTTGGGTTACAATCAGACAATTTTCATCCACCCTTTATATATGAAAACATGACAAGCCATGGGGCAGCCACGGCAACACCCTTTAAACTGTTCAGGACCTCACACCACCCTCCCAGTATTTTGTAGATCACTGCTAACATACCGGTCCAATTCAACAGTGACCAGCACACACACCTCTTCAAATGTAATGCCCTAGGTCTATTTGAAGAGATTTTGCCATTACTTTGGAGTTGAGAATTTTCTTTTTATAGAAGACTGCATATTTGCCCTTTTCCTGTAGCTCTGGTCACACGTACTCCACTAGGCAAGCCACAAAGAGAGTTACGTGGGGGCAGAGGATGGGGCTCAGAAATGACAGATGTATACAAGTAATGGTTATTTATTTGAAGTTGGAAATTTCCCATAATCACTACCAGAGACCTAGAAAATAATCACTTCAAGTGAAAAATAACAGCTTTTATAACCACTTACTTAAAGTGTGATTTTCTCCCATTCAAACTGAGCTCTTTGATGTGCTTCATACAGTTATAATAAAAATTTATACAGAAGATAAAGTGACTCAGTGTTTGCTGCACGGATTAGATTGCTGCTGCTTTCTGTAAGCAAAGCAAAACCAGAAAAATAAGTGGCATTTGCATTTTGTCAATAGGAAACATGCTGTTAGGAAGATATGTGGCAGGGATTATATTGAAGTGAGGGGCTCATTCTTTTCACAGGAGTTTAGTTTCACCTTATCTGCACTTACTCATTGTACCAGAAGGCATAGCCAAGAGCAGTGATGTTGTTCCTTTGCACAGAATGAATACAGTGCCTCCACACAGAGAGGACATTAATGCAGGGTGCACAGTGTGGGTGTGCAATCTTACTGCAAGGCACTGGTGACAGATTCTTTCCAGCAAATACTACCACAGCAAGACACCATCCACATACCACATATTCCAAACTGCTTTCAAGCTAGTGGTAAAATCAGGGGTTTGATTGCAATATAGGTAATCTTGGATTTCGTTTTTTTCAACAGTTGCTTCATTTAACAGCACAGTGAAGAGTGAAGAATACTGGAATGAAGATAGACAGAGGAAGATTTAGCAAAAGGCAGAATAACTTTTCATGTGTGCATGAGAAAAATGAAGTTTCCCCAGGAGTTGTGGAGGCACCTCTGGTCAGTGTGTCTGAAAGGGCCACACAAGGAACAGTCCAGAATTTAGTCTAAGTGGTGTACCAGCTTTCTTCCTTTTCCCAATTTTTGCTTCTCTTTCAATTTCTGATATTCTGTTTCCTTTACATCTTAAAATCCTCTGAACAGTTTCTAAAAAAAAAAAAAGTAGCACCTGCTTTTTAGAAATCTATCCTGTCTCAAAAGAAAAAAGTAAGTTACGCCACCCTACTCAAAGTGCCCGAGAGACAATAAGTCTCAACAAGAAGCTTCCCAGTACACTCCAGTTAAGAAAGAATAAGCATTTATATACTTCAGCTCCTAATCTAAATATTTTGGGTGTTTTACTTAAGCCTCCTGCAGCTTCCAAACCTGGATGTGTTTTACTCAGATGAGTCAATCCCAGGAACTAACTCTGAGCTAACAAAAATTAGTAAGTTTCTGGTTAAGTACAAAACCATTCTTGCCTTTTAAAGCTTCATTCAACATTTTTTGCATCAGGTATTCTTCCACTGAGCCAAATCAAAACTCAGGAGATCTCTAAAACCTTGCTGTAACCCTATGCATCATTTTTGTGGTAAAACAAATGGAAAACTCCACATTCCTCCTGGCATCCATCATATTCATGTACACTACAGAGTGTACTTTCCAAAGAAGATGGGGCAAAGACATGTCCAGACAGAGAGCTCCAAACTGACAAATGCTGGGAGGGCTGCAGAGCAAACAAGGGCCAGGCAATCACCTACAGTCGCACAGATGGGGATCAGAAGAAACAGAGATCATCTCAGGAAATGCATGAAAACTTTCATAACAAAACAAAAATCATAATATCTCAGTAAACCAGAGAACTCAAGATGCCCAGGCAAAAGACATGTATTTTACCTATTCGGTAATAATTTTTTGATTCTCAAAGTCCATATTCCTTGGTTCCAAGGCAGGATACATTTGTTTTCACACAAAACCCAACCCAAAACTTAGGATGCACTAAGTTCATAAATTTGCCAATCTTTTTTCCAAGCTTCTTGAAAAGCAAATATTACTACTGTAGTGGCACCTGAGACTGGACACGAGGTTCTTCAGTGCCTTCATAAGCAGTAATGAAACAGCAGTTCCAGCATGCTGCCATTAAGGGTTAATTTTAATTTTGAGTCTTGTTGGCCTAGTTGGCTATCCCCATAAATACTAACCCAGCAGATATAATTGCAAAGCAGGTATATTTGGCTCCAGTCACTCTTCCAATTTAGCAGCAACTAATGTTTGAAAATTGCAGGGTGTAAATTTAGCACAGTGGGTCTCACACATTATGTTTTTACTGGTGGAGACCATATTTGATTAATCAGAATTAAAAGAAAGATATCACACTTTATGAAAGCTTGTCTATTTTTTCCCCAAATCTCTGGAAAGAAACAAGAAAAATCAAACTGTATTGACTTGATAATGACAAAGACAGTGCAGCTCAAAACTATGTATTTCTGTGCTCCAACAGCAATTTTTTTCAAGTTGGTGAGTAGAGAATTGCTAGTGCCAAGCAATGCCAAGCCTTCTGCCAAGCAGCTATCAAATCTAGGTAAGACGAAAAAGCAGGAAGGGACATCTTTGGAATACAAGGACAACTTGAACATATTTTCTCTGTAACAACCATGTTCAACTGGCTGGCTCCAACTGACTCTCCACTACTACTCACATACACATTTGCACCTTCCTTTCTGTCCTTCCCACATGTTCCAGTAAGTTCATAAGACAGTGAAAACTCTATGTAACAGATATTTTTAAGGCCCCTTTGTAGGTAAAACAGAGTGCTAGACTGACAGCCACTGCCATCAAGAGACCAGTAGTGTAAGGCAGACAGGCACTTAGTCAAGGTTTCTCCTACTTCACTGAAGTGAGCAACGAGCAGCAACGCAAAGCAGCCTCCGGCCTTCACATTTCCATGAGCCAGTGTGTCGGTGCATCTGATGTTATGACAACTCTAATATTCCTTGGCAGAACAATGTCTCAACCCACTCGCAGTCCATACTGCCTGCTGCTCATTTGGGTTTAGATTTTGTAACCAAATACCTAAGCAGACTTATTCCAGACTTACTAAGATGTCCAATCTTTCAGCACCAGAGCCGCTGCCACATATGCCCTCTCTTTAAATAAAGAGGCCCATATTTAAAAGAACAGGAATCTTGCTGAACATTCAAAACTCGTTTTTCTCCTGGAGAAATCTGAATTGAAAACACTTGGGAACAACGAAGATCTTAAAAAGGCACCCAAGATTCTTAACAGACTCATTTCTCTAATTTTGATTCCCAGTTACTGCAATGATTTCTACCTTTCTTAAATGTCAAGCTGACACATTTTGTTCAGATCTTCTGTCAAAGAGCTGCAGTCACAGCTCCCACCTTCCCAGTTGGAAAGCCCAGTAAACTGCAATCATCCATACACTGAGGTTTTGCCTATTCTCTGAACCTACTTCAGTAGGATCAGAGAAACAGGCCTCACAGGTAAGGTACAAAGCTCTGAGGTAACAGAGCTATAACTTTGGAAAATTAATTAAACACTTCAGAAAGATCTTATGTACTTTGCATCAGAAAAGATGCAAAGTAAATGGGAAAAAAATAAATTAAAAGAGAGCAAAAACTTTCCTTCTACAGAACAAGTAGGAGGGGGCTTGTATTTAACACAATTATCTTCCCTAAATTTTCCCTTCAATTTTATTTCCCAATACTGGCAATTTACTGCAGTATGTGGAGATCTGTACTTATGCACAAAAATCACTCTCACAAAAGCAAAAAATATTTGGTCAAGACAAATCCTGTGCTTACATCATACAGACCACGAACTTGGAACCACTTTTAATCTTTTTATTACAAACAAAAAAAAATATCACTATGCTTCAAGATGTTTCCAAAAAAAAGGGTGCTTTTGTCTTTATTAGCACTAATGCTTAGTGCCACCCTGTCACAGCAATTTAACAGGACAGCTACACCATCCTGTTAGCAGGAGACATTACATATTAGCAGAAAACAATAAGCCATACTGTCTGGGACCCAGGATAAGCACCATCATGAGACCGGTGATGTCACTGGATAACCTGTGACCTCATATATTATACAATACATCAAGCTGTTCTGTTTTCAGAGACCCCCCATGCAAGTGCCTCCCAGACCGAATCATTGCAGCCAGGCCTTTGTTTATCAGTATGTAAGAGGATGTTCATCATTCATTGTAACATAAAAGTAAACTCCTTGCATTCAAGAACTAGAAGAACTGAGTTTCGTGAAAGATATCGACAACTCAGTCACATTCTCCTCTTCAAGTCTGGAAGAAAACCTCATACTGCTTCATGTGGAACAAGACTCCTGTGACCCTACGGACTAGCCCAGACGAAAGAGGATAGCTGACAGTCAGGAGAGACTTCCTTCAGAATATTTCATCCATAATTTAGCTGTTAACAACCATGTAACTGGAGTGGCTGCAGGAAAAATTAACTGTTATACTGAAAGCACTTATCTTTAATTGTGTTTGCTTTCTACTTAAGCAACAGGGCTTTTCTTTTCTTCAAGGGTTAGTCCCTTTGGAAAAGAAAAAAGGTATGAAGCTCAACTAATAAATACACTTGCTTTAACTTCCTTTTTAATCACTCAAAAAAGGCTGAACATGATTACTATATGTCTTTTCCATTTTGGTCAGCTCCTATGCAATTCATTTTCACATATTCCATCACAATACAGTTTATAACATAGCAAAGACATATTTATGCCCTTGTTGCTTCACTGCAAGTTTTGCGTACAGATATTTCTGATTCAGGCAGCTAACACAAAAATAGTATTACTTTTGACATGTACACTGAGCCATATTTTGTGAATTAGCTGAAAGTATAAAGGGAAAATTAAGACACAGAAAACACAATGTAATGCTAAAACTTGCCCAGGAGCCTAGCACCAAGCAACTTTGTTCTTTGTAAACACAAGCTGTTAAGTGTCCTAAACCATATTCCTGTTTCATACTCAAAGCAGATAATGTGGCTCAGCCAGAAGCACTTAATTATCCATTAGGTCTTTGCACTATGGCTGTATTTTCTCCAGATTTTCCAATAAATAAATTTAAAAGGAATACCCTTACGTATTGACAGCATTACAGCTGACTGCACAAACAAACTCAACTGAAGTGTTATCACCACCAAATAACACTCGCTCATTCCATGCGTGAACTCTAAAGGTCACGTGAAAATGTCTTCGATGCAATATCCCAAACACAGACATCCTTAAGCTGATGATGAAAGTTCTTGCTTCCTTTTGCCTTACACGATCACCAAGATTACTCATATGATCAGCAATGGTACAGAGTATCCTTCAGCAGCCTCGAAGCTCCATCCCAAAGGCAGGAAGACTTTCCACAGAGACTGCTACCAGCAAGGTAATTTTGCAGCTTCATTATTGTCATAATTTGAGGAGCCATTAAGAATTGCTCAGTGTATTGCAGATAACTCTGTCCCTGGATGACATTCTTCATCACGCTCAGACACAGTAGATTGTCACATCGATCACAGCGGTTGCCAGAGACGGGTGACACCACAACTTTTCCAGATGTCAACGTACCTTCAGAAGCACCCTGGCAGCAAGAAGCACATGCTAACAGAGATGCTTTGAGATCAAACACTTATTTAGCACAAAAAAAGTTTGCATGGCAAGATCAAAACCACAGTAAAACTTCAAACGTAGAGACAGAATAAGCTTCCTTACCCCAAGTATCCCCCAACCAGAACACAAAACTCATTGTGACAGGGGAAACTGAAACCCAATTATTCCTTCTCCATAGGTCTGTCCAAGTCTTAATTCTTCCTTCTCTTGCACCAGTTTTATATCAGAGCTGCTCCACTCAAGCTCTTAGAATCTCCCTAGAGAAAAGCATAGAATCGAGCAATTTTTTTTGTGGAAAGTAAGGTTTAAGCCACAGTACTCAGACCTTGAAACCACTGTTTTCTCTGTCTCAATTTGCTGCCTAGAAAGGTCTACAATAAGTATTTCCTTGAGACATTAAAGATACGATTTAAGAACATAGTGTGCAGGTACGTTAGTGTGCAAAGCATCCTAGCTGTAACTCCTTCAAGTCAAAACTCTCAGTTTAACAACTCCTCTGTGGAAAACCATTCATTCAAAGTAATAGCATCTTTTGTGCCCTCCTCTTCCCCCAAAATGAGGCAGAGTGACTATGGATAGAACAAAGTGCATCATGCTGAAAAGATTAACTTCTTTCAGTTTTAATGAAATTTCATTAAATAACTTTTTAAAGGAAGTTTGCTAACTGAAAGAACAATGCCGTAGTTTTTAGGGAATCCCACAAAAAAGCTGATGGACATTAACATTCCTTCTAGTCCAGTCCCTTTAATGAAGTTTAAAGACATCAGAACACCTTAAAACAAAACCAACAAAGGGTGGCTGAGCACTGGAGCAGGTTCCCCAGCGAAGTGGTCACAGCACCAAGCCTGACAGAGTTCGAGAAGCATTTGGACAACGCTCTCAGGCACATGGTGTGATTCTTGGGGTTGTCCTGTGCAGAGCCAGGAGCTGGACTTGATGCTTGTGGGGGCCTTTCAACTGAGGATATTCTGTTATCTCTGAGAACCAAGCTGTCAATTCATTTTTATACTCATAGCGGTTTTAAACAAAAAGTTAACACACTGAAACATATCCATATAAGTTCTTCAAAGAATTGGGACACAAAGCCCCAAAAATGTACAAAAATAGTAACCAAATAATTCTTGATATGTGTTTAAGATAGAACTGAATCCATTTGGAAGTTATGTAGGTTCAGACCAAAAAAATCCAAAAAACATCCACACCACCCCAAAAAAACAAACTATACATTTCCCTTTCCCATTTCCCTGATCAGAAGACACTATGATTAAAGTTCTGTTGTAGCTACTTACCTTTGGACCTTAACCTAAGAAAGCGGATGAAAGATGCTTGCAGCAGCCCTAGGGGACATGCTATATAAACAAATGATTAGCCTTTCCCCACCTTTCATTTATAGATACATGAGACTGTAATAATGCACTGCTTTCTAATTTCTATTTTAGTTTGTATCTAACACAGAACAGAGATTACCCTATGCTAATAAAAATAAGCATCACATATTTTCCAGGACATCTATTTTAAAGTTCCCCTCTGTAATGTCCAGAAAAGAAATATGTCCTACTCCACCCTGGGAGACTGGCAGCACTTACTTTTTTGCAATCAGGAAACACCGGAAGAATAACCTAATAATTCCAAATCCTTACCTCTGCTGATATGATTGAAAGTCTGTTGGTATCATTTCTCACATTAAAAAGCAAAACATATACAACTGTCATCCACTCCAAAACTATGTATTCTCACTATGATGGAAAATTATCAGAAATAACTCATGTGTAGGGATTTAAGTAGGGATTTAAAAGGGACAACAGAAACAGCCTTCTCAGACAAGCTTATAGACAACAGCATCAGAGAAAAGCAGTAGATCTTTAAGCACCAGCAAGAAGAAACGACAGCAGTGTAGGAGTAGCCTCTCTATTTGAACAAATAAGATAAGCAGAAGTGACAGTGACAGTGTGTCATACGTGGAGGGCTGTCTGCAGTTCAGCCTTTCCCAGACACACTGCTGATGCAAAAGGAAACCCCATTCTTTTCGCAAGCTACTCCAATTTTATTGTGGCCCGAAGGCAAAGCATCCATGGAGGAACAGGGAAAAGGTACGTGGACAACACCCCCATGAAACATTGGCAAAAGTAGTGAAGTGGAGCTGACAGGGGAAAATACCATTTCCTTGTGTCCTACTTACCAAATCAATCAGAAATCAGCTCCAGCAATTAAGTGGTAATGAATAATTGATGACACTCACTTTGGGGAACCGAGCACTTACCAGCATTTATGAAACTAAGGAAACTGGGGTGGATAAGTGGCCATTCTGTGTAGGGCACAGACAGACAGCAAACAATTTCCCCGACCTTATACGTTGCCAAGGATCACCATTATCTCTAGGACGTTATCTTAGTTCTGTTTGTACATGATCACACATCATCATGATTTCTGTTCCACTCTACCCACTCTACTTCAGAGAGGCAAAAAATTCAGTAATTTCAGTAACCACATCCTACTACCTTTTCAGAGGTGGGGGGGGAAAAGCTGCTCAAAGTAAAGGACAGTAAAATTGGAGCTAGGGGAAAACCACTTTAAAATGTGATCTACAACATATGTTCAGTGGCAGAATTTGCCCTTGAGAAAGCAAAGAAGGTATTAAAGCCCTACTATTTCAAGATACTTTAAGTCTGTGCATAGCATGTCTTTGAGTCAGCCAACTTTTTTTGCTAATGCAAATATATTCAACTAGAAACTCAGCAGAAAGCCAAGGAATTCAGTCTTGGATTTCAAAGACTCTCGCCAGCCACTCAAGGCTGTCAGTAATACCACACAGTAACATTTCCTATCACTAACATATAAAACTAATCTAGGAAAGAGAACTCTACTCCTACTACACTTCACACCTGAGCTTTCCAACTGATGCCATTATCTATTTGTACCATTAAAAAACAAACAGATACAAGAGGACACGAGCATTTACTGCACATTATTCTCTATCCTGCCCCTTCCCAATTTTTCATCAAGCTTACCAAGCAGACAGCCCTACATATTGTCTACATGCACTGAAAGGTAAATCTCATGCTTATAGAGCTTTCATCCTCAACAGCTGTTGCCAGAGTTGAGGCAGACACAGATTCAGCTTTACAAATTAGCAGCCAGCCATATGTCACCCAACTGGCATTAAACACCACAATGCCACTTCAAACACCACAATGGTTAAATGCCAGTGTGCTGCCTCCTAGTCAGCTCTCCGACAGGAATATTGGTGACATAAGCTCCAGGAGGAGAAGATTAATGTCAATACCTGCGACATAGTCCAGCCTTGCAGACAGGATGCCTTTCAGGAAAGGGCAGCTTTCTGTGTGGAATCTGAGAAGACTGGAGACAGGGTTCAGCCCTACCACAGACATCTTATATGATCATATTACTCTGCTTTCCTTGCCTTCAGTTTTCCTTATCTGTTAATGACTACTAATGCTCTCCTATCCCATGGGAAAACTGCAAGCATCCATAATTTATGTTTCCATGCTATTCAGATGCTGGGGAGATGGGTACCTGAAGATATATACTGATCAGTACTTTGCCAAATATATAAACTGTTTTTTAAGAAGCATCATAAAACATGCAAAGTATTAATATTAAAGCCCATCCATGTATCTTGAATCATCCGATCATTAAGGTGGGGAAACACCTCTATGATCATTGAGTCCAAACATTAACCCAGGACTGACAAGTCCACTACTAAATCATGTCTCTAAGCACCATATCTACACATTTTCTGAACACTTCCAGGAATGGCAATTCCACTTCTTCCCTGGGCAACCTGTTCCAATGCTTGACAACCCTTTCAGTGAAGAAATTTTTCTTAATTTCCAATCGAAACCTTCCCTGGCACAACTTGGGGCCATTTCCTCTTGTCCTACTACTTGTTACCTGTCTACCCACCCTTGCTACAACCTTTTTTCAGGTAGAGAGTAGTAAGATTTCCCCGGGAGCCTCCTTTTCTCCAGGCTAAACAACCCCAGCTCCCTCAGCTGCTCCTCATAGACTTGTGCTCCAGACCCTTCACCAGCTCCATTGCCCTTCTCTGAACATGTTCCAGCACCTTAGTGTCTTTCTTGTGATGAGGGGCCCAAAACAGAACAGAGGATTTGAGGTGTGGGCTCACCAGTGCTGAGTACAGGGGGACAATCACTGCCCTGGTCCTGCTGGCCACACCATTGCTGATACAAGCCAGGATACCATTGGCCTTCTTGGCCACCTGAGCATACTGCTGGCTCATGTCCAGCCAGCTGTCAAACAGCACCCCCAGGTCCTTTTCCAGTGGGTAGCCACTTTTCCCCAAGCCTGCAGTGTTGCAAGGGGTTGTTCTTACCCAAGGGCAGGACCCAGCACTTCATCTTGTTAACTTAAAAAAATGGGCCTTGGCCCATTGATCCAGCCTGTCCAGATCCCTCTGCAGAGCCCTCCTACCCTCCAGCAGATCAACACTCCCATCTGACTCGGTGTCATCTGCAAACTTAAATTATTCCTCAACAGTATAAAGGCAAAGTTATAACCAAAAATCTTTGAGCAGGTATGCAGCTAATACAGTTCAGGGATTCCAATTAAAATATAGGTAGACCCACCCTGTAACAGATGAAACTCCAGTTTACCAAACTCCTATCTGCTCAACTACCAGCTAGACTCAGTTCACTCACAGTGACTATCTGATCCCCTGGACTTAGTCATTTTAGATACAGAATTAACTGCCCTCTTATTTACACTCAGAGAGTCTCAATAAGAACACCTAGTACGGTGTTCATTTCTGTTTTCCTTTTGTACCTATCCTTTTGTTTAATGCTGGGGTGAGATTTGTGGGAGGAGAAGGAAACAACTTGGGAAGCTTGTTTAAAAACAGATTATGAATCTGTACACTACAAAGTATCCAAAAATTACCATGCCCTGGAAACATGCAATGACTAGCTCTTGGTACACCTGCCTACACCTAGGATTTAATTTTGACGCTCACTCAAACTGTTCTCTAACCAAAACATTTACTACAACATTTCAATAACACATTTTTTCCAACACAAGAGGCCAAGACAGTCCTTCCAAACTGAAGTAAACAACACTGGAACCATTACTAAATCTATGCCGAGTTCATTTTCTTGTAGGGATGTGCAGCAGCTTGGAAGGCTTGTGTTCGCAAACACCCGCTTTCAAGGGCCAGATTGGCAAAGGTGCAAAGTCTGCTCTTTTTCCTCAAGGTCACTGCTCCTTTGAGATATCCCATATCAGACACACTTCCCGTCCAAAACAGAGATAAGCACCAGCCATTTCTTTAGAAGTCAAGATCATTTAGAAGTCTAAATCATGGATTCTTCATTGGGTAAAAAAAAGTGGCTGGATGGCTGGCCCAGTGGGGAATGGAGATACATCCAGCTGGCAGATGGTCCCAAGTGGTGTTCCCCATGGCTCAGTTCTGAGGCCATCTTTATTAATGATCTAGATGAGGGAATCAAATGTCCCCTTATTCAGTTTGCAGACAACACTGAGTTGGGCAGGAGTGTTGATCTGCTGGAGGGTAGAAGGGCTCTGCAGAGAGATCTGGACAGGCTGGATCCATGGGCCAAAGCCAATTATGTGAGGGTCCTGAGGAAGCTGAGGTTGTTTAGTCTGGAGAAAAGGAGGCTGAGGGGGGGAACCTTACTGTTCTCCACAACTACCTGAAAAGAGATTGTAGCAAGGTGGGGGTCATTCTCTTCTCCAATGCAACTGCTGACAGGAGAGGACACAGCCTCAAGCTGTGCCAGAAGAGGTTCAGGTTGGATGCCAGGAAGAATTTTTTAACTGAAAGGGTGGTTGAGCATTGGAACAGGCTGTCCATGGAGGTGGTGGAGTCACCATCCCTGCAAGTACTCAAGAAACAACTGCATGTGACAGTGCTATGGTTTAATTGACATGGTGCTGTTCAGTCAAAGGTTGGACTAGATCTTGGAGGCCTTCCTCAACTTTGATGATTCGACGACTCCACGTCGGTTTAATTGTAACAGGATGTGATGGGCCTTACACAGGTCGCTGGGACACAGGCCTAAAGGAAGTTATGTTGATCACTTCTTCAACTGGAAAGTTTGTTCACAACAGAGGTCTGCCTAATTTTGCAACTACCGATGAGCAAACAAATGAGGCGCCAATGCTGCAGGGAAAAATTAGCTAAACCATGCTTTACAGGCTGAACAGTTTGCCCATGAGACTACTCTCAAGGAGCAGTGGCAGTCAGCAGGTCAGAAACTCTGGATTCAACCTCAGTTAGGACAAGAATATCCTGCCAATGATCAGAACTGCTTTTTGTGTTTTCAGGTTTTATTTGACTCAGCTAATTGGCCATTAAGCTTCAATACAGTGGACGTTTATCTACAGATAACACAAGGAAATTGGAAAGTAAGCAGCCTGAGGCTACCCTGAAGACTGTTAACCAAACAGAGAGGCAGAGTTCAATTAAAACAATTCATCAGAAAACCTATATAGTCCATTGGCAGATTTTCAAGAATCCCATTAGAAATTTTAAGGATGTTCAATCTGATTAGACACCGAAATCTAACTCATGCAGAAGTCATAAATAAGTAAAGAGCCTTTAACTTTGAAAGCCTGAAAGTTACCAAAGCTGCAGCAGGAAGAGGCACTGGGCATTTACCCTGTAACTAATATGCACAGTTTTGTGTTGGAATCCGAAACTTTGCTATCCGCAGAGAAGGAGCTGATGAGATTATGTAGCAGGCCATGGACAGCAGGAGCTGGGAGAAACTCCTTACTCTGAGGAGCCTCATTGCAAGACTTGTTAACATTCAACTAGGTTTGATTGTCCTGTCTCTTCCAGCAAGATATGGAAAGACTTTGTGATGATGTTATCAGACCACGTAGAAACCCCTTTGTTCTCTTCCCTCCATGTGGTCCTAGTTAAGGGAAAATATTAATCACTTTTGTAACTGCAGCAGAAAATTGTATAATCCTCTAGTTAGCATGATCCATCCCCTAATTAGCATAACCCGTCCTCTTCATTAACATGTCCTGCCCCCAAGACCCTTATATTGCATTTCACGTGTTCAATAAATATTCCAGTTTCTACCCCCAACCTGGGATGGTGTAGTTTTATTGACCACTTACAGTTTTGCCTAAGAATAACAAAAGCTTCTATAGTGTATTGACAAGAAGTGAGACTAATGAAAAGGTACAGCTGTGCAAACCAGTGTCATCGAGTATCCACTACTTTCGGGTGAACTCTGTTGATGTAACTAAGACACACTTTTATATGCTACCTCAAAAGAGCCTACATCCAGGACCTCTGAATCAGAAGTACTTCATGAAATGTCTACTAATACCTAAACTGTTGAAAGGACAGGCATTTCAATCACTTGAAATTGCAGTGCAAATAGGAAATTACACCGTAAAACATTTTGTTTCTCATTTAATGAAAACTTGAAGGAGGAAGAAAAATGGCTATTGTGCTCTCAACCTTAATGGACATATAATTCAAGTATGAAATAAGGTCATTGAAGCTGTTTTGGCTCTTTTTTGAAATGTTGCCATGAAAAAAAAATTTCAAAAAAAATGTGATGCTGTAACCAATCTTTAAAGGTAAAAAAAACCCCTGAACACACCCTACCTCAACCTTGCAATTTAGAAGACAACACTCCTCATAGAAGACTTTCAGGGTACAACTGGTACTGCCAATTTGTATTGTTTATAAATCATCATCCTCTTTACCTTCTCTGTACTCTGTTAATGTTCCAGACAGATCACTTAGAACTTTGGTCAGAAGTACACTCCTGATTTGTTCATCGCACATCATAGCTCTTTTTTCAGAGGAGGAAAAAAGAACTGGTTCCTGAAACTTGCTGCTTGCAGATAACAGAGGGAGGTCCTCCATCTGACTGCAAAAGGACAGATGTTTGTTGTTTGACTGAGAACGCATAAGCTGAAATATTACAAGGATTCACTCTTCTCTTACCTTCACCCTTGCTGATATTCAGCCAGCATATCCACAAGATTGAAAATGCCTAGCAAGTGGAGGTAGATCTCACCTTTTAAAGAAAGGAATACCAAACAAACATTTCTTAGAGAATGTTTGATTTAATGAAGAGTAAGTTTAACCTGCAGAACCCTGGTTACCTTGTGAAGTGAATAATCTGATCCTTTACAAATTCACAATGTGTTGGGGTTATTTTTTTACAATTCTACCTGTAACTCCATTCATGCTTTCACTTCACTCACAATCAGGTATCGAAATTCAGCTAGCACTTTATTAAGACGTGACTAACGTGAGCCACATGGATTGTTTTCCTCCCTCTCTACCTTCTTTCTACCTTTCAAAAACTTGCAGAAAGCTAAAAGAAGCCTTTTTTGAGTTTGAAAGACAGCAATCACCACAAACACACTGTTGTTCCTCGCTAGCCAATTCTTAATTATGCCTAATTAATTTAATGACTTAGCGTTTTAAAAGTAATTGAGCAGTAAGCACAGTTTTTCCAGACTTCAGCATTTCCCATGTGCAGTCTGCCTTCTGCCAGTCTGAGTGCACCTTGATCTCAGGATCTGCACTGTGCCTTTCCAGTTACCTGAACAAGCCAAGATGTTCAGGTTTTCCATGATGCCAAGGCCTTGAAAACACATGTTTCTTACTGTTGATCAGATCATGGAAGATTTCGTTTGGCATCCCAAAGATCACCCATCCAAGATCAGCATCAGAGCCCCAAATTCCCCTGGTTCTCCTCAGCCGTTCTCCTCAAGACAAAATACATGCACTTCAGCACAAGCAGCAGTACTACAAGTTGCCAACTCTTGCCCTGCCTTAAAAAAGGGAGAGAAAGTGCAAATTGACAAATACATGAATTTTCACAATAATATCAATTTGTGTGTCTTGATCATGCTTCACATCTTTGTAAACCTAAAACTCCTCTGAGGAATCTTAATGACTTTACACTAACAACAACAAAAAGAAAGGAAAACCAAGAATACTTGAGTAAAAATCATCATATCAAGAAAAATCTACTTATCTCACATCAAATCCATACCAGGCAAGGCAAGGAGCCTATAAAGGCTAAGTGCAATGTTTTAAAATGTAAAAAGATGTGCCTGGTATTTGTAGCATATAGCTCTAGACTAAAACTAGGGTAGCACTAACAGCATTAAAGCAAGATGGGAATAGAGTTTGTGTCCAAAAAATTGCTTAAACAAGTAAAAGAGAAGTGAGTACATTGAGGAAAGAAAGAAATCTTGCCCAAAGTCATACTGTTGTTCAGTAATACAACCTGGAGTAGGTCCTGCAGCACTAAGACTCTGAACAGCTCTGCCCAGAAGAATACAAGTCTTCAGCTGACACATATATATGGCTGGCAACTGTGTTCTGTCTGGAGCCATAAGCATCATCTGACTCATTAACAACTGAAGTAATAAATTCATCCAAAATATATAAAGCAAGAGAAAGGACTCCAAGGAATTAAGGAATCTGAGCACAAAGTGATACTTAGTAGCCAGAATTCACATCTTAATTTTTAATGGAACCTCAACCTACTTGCTGCAGTAACATTACTGCATTTTATCAAAAACAGAGATAAATCCTCATAGGAAAACATTACTTAAAATCGAACTTTTCATCCAACAAACCCAGCTGTTTCAAAATAGACCAACATATGCCACCTCATCTGATGTACTTGGTTTCCATCTAAAATCATCTGAAATCTTCAATAAGAGAACCCTGAATCAGGAATCTCCCCCATTACATTCCCTGGGAGCCAACTGGAATCTGTCTAAGCAGATGAAAGGTAACAACACAACACCAAGGGTCCGTTGCAAGGTGTGACACTTAGGGATTTTCTTTAATGTAAAAGAAAAAAACTAATCAGGATCCCTACTAAAGGAAAAAAAATAGCACTAAAACCTGAAAAATTGTATTTTTGTCCCTATTGAAACAAACTATTTCATAACACAACAGCATGCTTCAACCATGTTCAGCTTATACACTTCCCAATCTTTAATAAATTAAGCCTCACAGGCCCCCCAGAGATACTAAACCCATTTTAAAATTGAAACCTCCTGGCTAAGAGGACACAGTACCAAGACCTCCCCAGATCTCCTGTGAGTTCATCAGTGTCCAATCCTAAACCATCCCATATTTTAGCAGAGTTTCACAGCCACATCACCACCTTCCATTCATTACCTCAGCTCTTTGTTCGTTGTGACATGTCACATACTGTGACAGAGGAACTTACTCAACCATTTACACACACACAAAGAGCAGCTTTGCTTGATATGTTTTAATTGTGACAAGTTCACAGCTGTCCAGCCCATCGCAGGAAGAAGGCTTAAGGATCACAGAGGGAAAAGTTATCACCAGATAACCTCTCACAACTTGCTTCCATTTTCATTTTCATCTAGGCCCTTTTGATTGTCCACCCACATGGTTCCCCAGTCTTTCAACACATTTTTCACACTAAGAGAACCTACCTATTATCTCTCTCAAACTTTCAAAGAGGACATATTTCTATAAGCTGTAACTAAATTAAGTATCTGATTCCATAAGTTCCTTTGCAACCAAGAAATGAGTAAGCGGGTATCTGCATAAGCAGCTGAGAACAACAAAAAGCAGAGACCAATGGTTCCATTTAGAAATGTCACTGCCTCAGCATTCCCCCTGTGCAAATTAAAACATGAACACACACACCAAAACCAACCAGCATTACACCATCTTCTCCCTTAAAAGGACTTTTCTGTCCTGATATACAACACTGCACGCAATGTAAAGTTGGCCTAAAATGCCTTTTAGTCTGACAGCTCAAGAGGCTGCATGAAAAAAACTAAACACGTGATCGAACTACTGCAGCTTGCAAGTTTCTACATGTCAAAAAGTAAGTATCTGGACACACACTCAGTCCATGCAAATGCAAAACCCCATTGATAGTACAAGTCAGAAGTTTCATTTCATTATCAGAGATAACTAATTTAGTTAAATGACTTCTGCAGGGGTGTCTGTCAACATCTTTTTTTGTTTGCTTTTTCTTAAGTTATTTAGTAAATTTTAATCTTTGTTGTTGGTTTGGTTTGGGGTTTTTTAATATAGATGTGCTCTCCTTCAAAAATTCTACAGCAGTCAGTAAATCTATGACAAACTAATTATACTAATAGCTGACTATACAATTATCTCCAGCTATGATCTATTTACATTTCAGGCAAAGGGCATTCTACTCAATGTTTCACTTGGAAGATACCTTAAAATACATCATTAAAACTGGTTTTACTTGAAATATTCCATTCTGCATCTTAGCATAGCCCATTATGAGATCCTGCCAGAGCAGAAGAGTTCTGCTTTAATACTTGAAAATTCAAAAACACCAAAACCCAACTACTGAAACCAAAGATCTTTCTCCTTCCTCATTTTCAAAACCCAGCTGATAATGAAACTGTTTTCAAATACAGACCTTGAAAATACCAGCTGAAATACTTATAACAGAGTGCCTTCTACAAAGGCACCCCTAGCTTCAGTCTGCAGCAGGCAAGACAACTGAACAGCCTCCAAGGCTTCCTACCAATTCATAAAACTCATCGAGTTCCACAGTGCACAAGATACCGAAATGGAGAGCACTGCTACCATCACAACAGATCTCATGCTACAGATTTTTCAGGTCTACTCCATTAGTGCATTTCCGCTTACACAGACAGAGAGAGTTACCACAGAACAGGATATATCACAGAAACTATTCAGGTAAAATTTACCAGCTTGGAAAAATAAATTAAAATCAAAAAATAAAAATGAAAACTCCGAAAAAAATTATGTCTCCGGGTGAAAAATTAATTTTGTATTAGGTCTTCCTACACTACTGCCCTGAAACACAGAGATGCTTGAACCACAGCTCATTTCATCACTGCTGCCTAACAAACCATCATCACCCTGTTACAATTCTACCAGATTTAAGCAAAGAGAGCCATTTTATTCCTCGCCTGGTAGATAACTGGCATACAAATCAAAGTAGGATGCAGGTTCCTGTGGTCACAAAAAAAAATATTATAGTATCACCAGGTAATTTCTGCATCAGAGGTATGGAGCTTGCTGGTCTCAAAATGTATCTGGTATGGCAGACTGACTTGCACTCTTGCAACAATTTATGTCACATTTGTACAAAAGGTGCATTTTTACTATGTGTTTTCTAGTTAACGCTATCCACCTCCTATCACAACATGTGACTGCAACAATGCAAATATGCTTCCACCCTGACAACTTGGCAACTGTAGACTCCTGTTGTGGCAGAATGATCCCAAGTGATGGGATGGCTAGAAGCTCCTGAGCCCTGCAACTCCCCACATCCAAGGAGAACAGGAATCTACTTAAGTCTAGCCAAGGACACATCACTTTCCCTGACATTATTCAAAATCCCCCCAAAATCATCCTCTGCTTACTTCAGACCCTGTATAAAAACTGTACTTGCAAGAGCAAAGTCTGACAACAGCCTCAAACATCAAACTTCCAATAACCAGGAACTGATTCAAGAGACCTTGTCCATGGGCGCTGGCTCCTGTGAGAAATCCCACCTTTTCCTCAGCATGGATGTGGAGCTTTGCGTTGAAGTTAGTACTTCCTGGCTTCTCTCATCATGACCACTGTCAGACTTATATCTTCAGCAAATATCCATTGTTTGTAGCTTATCATCTATTTATCCTATTACTTTTCCAAGTTGGAATTCTCGTGACTTGCCAACCACACGAATCCTTGTCCATCTCTCACACACTGATGGGCTGCACGCATCCACAGCTGGCTTGTGTGCCGAGAGAGACAAACAATAGTTATGAAGACTACAGTCAGTCTAAGAGTTTTTAAGAGGACTGCCTCAAAAATACAAAACAGATCTACTGAATACACAGTACAGACCCAAGTATCCAAGTAGAGAGTGGTTTTCTTGCTCTTTGCTTACACAGCAGTAGAGTACAGTACTCAGCGGTACCGAATACTCCTCCCATGAGTACATTTCTTTTCAGCAAAGAAATTCTACTCATAGCAATACCTCTGAATGTCAGCACAAATGAAGACTCACGATAGGAAATAATGGCTATTTCTTCACTACCATGTGGAAGTTTTAAGGTAGCAGATATTACACAATGCAGATTGATGTGGTAACATGATGCTTCAAGTAGCTCCTACCCCTGCTTGATTTCAGGGGTGTTCTGGTTTTTTTCCAAACTTCTGAGAGGTAGTTGCAAAATGTGATGAAAGCACTTGTGTGGCCCTGCATGTTTATGCTGTCTGTGGAATAGGGTCCTGATTCTATTAAATCAAAAGACTGAAGCCTCCTCCTAATACAGAGCAACCTGAGTATATTTTAACAGGTATTATATATACATTATTTATATGACATGCATCAGAAAGGTCCTTACACTGAACTGTGACAACTTGAGATGATACTCAGGAATTCCAGTTATGCACTGCATTTTGATTCTCCAGTCAGTTGAAGACTGACACTTTAAAACCTATTTCACAGTTAAAAGATGAAGATTTGTAATTGTCAGAAAAAAAACATAATCTCCCTTTTCCACTCACTTTGCAATCATACTTTCAAAAGTCGCTAATTTACCTAAGTGCTTATGACTCCTGCCATCACTTCTGTCCTTAATGGATGACCTACAGGTTGAAGAAAAAAAAACCCAAAATTTATGTTCAAAACAGAGCTCATTTTTTAGGGATCATTTACATTTTATCATTTTTTTCAGCTAAAATGTACTTTCCATTCTTTGAAACAATCCTTTCCAAAACTCAGTATAACTGCGTGCACATCAGCTTGTATTATCTCATACAAACAGTAGAAAAAGATAAACATAGATGTCTCTATTCTAACTAACAGACCTTCTTCTACATTAATTTAACCAGAAAAAGTTGTTACAGTCTGAGCTGGTAATGGGAGTTCTTGCAGGATCTAACCTACATCCAGGAACTCCTGAGCTGACACTGAGCCAAAGTAAATCGCTGGAAACAGGGGCACACTATGACTTGTACAGGGCAGCAGGAGGGAATCAGAGCTCGGCCTGACCTGCTTATACTGGCAAGAGTACGGAGAGATGAAAGAAACTGGGTGTGCATGGTGTGTGCACTACCCAAGAGCTTGATGAGACTTGAAATGAGGTGGGGACTAGAAGAGGAAAGCAAGGTAATCAGGGAGCTCCTGTGCAGGGAACAGAGGCTAAAACTCCTGATCCACAGCCTCTTTCTGATCAGTTATCAGTTACAATCATAAACTGAAATTAAAACAGTCTAGTATAAGTTCACATCATATATATCATAACAAGAAAAAACCTTCCCCATGCAGATAGGTCCTCCAAGATGAAAAGCACTATTTGATCCACACGAATAAAGATGCAAATAAAAGATCAAACTTTCCCTTGCAAATGTTCACTGGGAGTCCAAGTCTGCAGTTACTTCTGCATGCTAACAGAAAACTGTTTAGACAGGGACATTATACAGTGTTTATCTTCTGTTAACTGAAATGCACCCCAGGGTTTCAAGGTTTCTGTACTCAAAAAAGACTCAATAGGAAAAGAAATATTTTTAGGAGTTACCAGAAGTGAAATTCAAAACAGAGTGAAGGCCAGGCAGAGACAAACTAACGCTCCCAGTGGGAAGTTTGCAGGGGTGCCAAAATATACAGAGGAAGCAACATTTAAAAAACAAATCCCCAAAGACCCCATATTTTATTTTACAAAAGACAAACAGAACACATGAAAAAAAAAGATTTCAAAAAGTTCTTTGAATCTGCCCCAAAGTAAGCCAGAGCCTCTGGTTAAGTAACTGCAAGAACGTTGTGCAAGAACGGCAGTTTAGCAGTTGAGAAGCAGAGGTACCAACTTCTATACAAGAAACAGGTCTTCTTGGTCACTGCCCCCAAGCCAAGGTGGAACAGGAACATAGGGTGTGGGGTGGCTGGGAAACCTTCATATGTAAAGATAAGCATCTTGTAGATGGGAACCCTCCATGCTAATCTAAGAGTGGTATTACAAGTAAATACATTCAACACATGGAAACATATAACTTGCTATGAATAATTAGGTGAAACTTTGGCAGCAGTAAAATGGAAATTAACAAGGAAGAAGGCAACACAATACGGATAAACAAACCTGTGCTTTGCCTGAAGCTTTCCAAAAAAGGAACTGCTAAAATAGTTTTGCAAAGACACCTAAACCTACACAAGACTTATGAAAGTCACAGTTGAAGCTTGCAGTTGTGTAATTTCAAAACAGCGGCAAGTCCTATAATGCTTCTCCTCCTTCCTACCCATCTATACCAAACTCGAAAAAAACTTTTATCAGGGAAGCCGTGAAACTTACCAGTTCTTCGTGACAACAAATAGTCTTAAAAAGGAAAACAAAATAAAATAAATTGAGCTTGATAATCTTGAGTTTTACGTACTGTGTGTCATCACCTCATCGCCAAGGCGTGATTCGGAAACAAGACACAGCAGCACGCAGCCAGGCTACTTACACCGTCTGGAAAAGCGCCCGCAAAGATCACGTTGCAGAAATAATTCACACCTGCAGCAAAGCTGCATAAAACATCATCAACTCGCCGACTTTGACAGGCATATGCCGACCGTGGCGGGAGGGGGGTGGGGTGGGTGGGGAAGAGTTTCTATAAAGACGAATATGAATAAAAAGTAGGAAATCCCCATTCCGCACCCCAGGTGAAGCCGGGCAGAACCCGAGAGCTTCCCTTGGGCACATCCTGCCGCGGTCCCACCGGCGGGGTTGGCTGCACCGCCTCCTCCCCGCCCCGAGCGGCCTCGGGAAGGGGGCCCGGCCCGGGATGTACCGGCGGAGCCGCGGCCCCTTTGGCGGCTTCGACGCCCTGTTCGGCCCAAGGTCGCCCGGCCCCAGGTCCACCCCAGCCCCGCCGCCCGCTCCGGGCGCCTCGCCCCGGGCCGGTCCCGCACAGCCCGGCGGGGCCGGGACCACCCCGAGCACGCCCCGAGGGGCGGGAGGGGACGAGCCGCACACGCCGCGCCCCCGCCGCGGGCATCCCGGGCCGGCCCGCCCGGGGAGGGGAGAGAAGGGGAGGGGAGAGCGGCGAGAGCGGCCCGGGGAGGGGCGGCCGGCGGCGCCCCCGGCCCGCCACGAGCCGCCCAGCGGAGGCGGGGGGCGGTGGGGAGGCCCCGGCGCCCTCCCCCGCCGAGCGGAGCCGCCCCCTCGCTCCCGGGCAGCGCCCCGGGGCGCCACCTCCGCCCGCACTCACCCGCCGAGCCCAGCAGCAGCCACAGCAGCCACATGGCCCCGCGCCGGCCGCCCCGCAAACTTCGGGGCTGCTCCGCCAGTGCGGCCCGCCGGAGCCTGCGGCGGGAGCGGCGGGGCGGGGGCCGGGCCGGGGGAGGGCCCGGGGGCGGTGCCGCCGCCGCCCCGCCCCGCTGGGCCGTCGTGCCCACCCGCGGCTGCCGCCCCGGCCCGCCGGCCTCGCCGCTGGGAGCCCCTGACAGCTGCTGCCCGTCGGACACCTGTGGCCGCTTCTGAGGAGCGTGCAGGGTTGTTGGTGGCATTAGCGTGTCATACAACAAACCCGTGCGGCAGCGGGCAGGAGCCCTTCAGTAACCCCTGGAAGAGTTTGGGTCAGAGCTGCACCCCTGCGGACGGGCTGTACCGTCATGAGGGGCATAAATGCTCGCTCAATCCCTTCTGCAATGAGGAAGGGGTATGTTGCTCTCAAAAAGCTTCCCCTTAACTTCGTTCCCTAACCGGAAGACAAGAGACATTTCCATGACCAGTCAATCACAGAATCAATTAGGTTGGAAAAGATCTCTAACATCATCAAGTCCAACCTATGACTGAAATCCACCCTGTGAACTGGACCACTCCACCAAAGTGTCACGCCCAGTCTTTCCTTAAACACCGCCAGGGACTGTGACTCCACCATTCTCCCTGGGTTGTCCATTCCTCTGTCTAATAATGCTTTCTGTGAAGTTCCTCCTAATGTCCAACCTAAACCTCCCTGGATGCAGCTTAAACTATGTACTTTCATCCTGTCATTAGCTGCTTGGGAGAAGGAGTCGACCCTCAGCTGGCTACAACCTCCTTTCAGGTAGTTGTAGAGGGTGATAAAGTCACCCCTTAGTCTCCTCCAGGCTAAACAACCCTAGCTCCTTCAGCCACTTCTCATAGGATTTGTGCTCCAGGCTCTTCACCAGCTTTGTTGCCCTTCTCTGGGCTCACTCCAGCACCTCAACATTCTTTCTAAATTGAGGGGCCCAAAACTGGACACAGTACTTGAGGTGTGGCCTCACCAGAGCCGAGTACAGGGGAAGTTAACACAAACAGAAATCAGAGCTAGCCTGTGATATTTACTATCCTAGTAAAGCTCTGAAATTCAGCATCTGGAAAACTTAAATTGCATTTTCAGTCTAGGGGCCCAATTCTTACCTCACTTGGCTTCTATGGGAGCAGGAGTGGGCCTTCTTTTAAGGAACATCATTTTTCAGTATATGATGACCAGGAAGAAACCCACTTTACTGAGTACCATTCTGCTTTCATGGGAAAATCGCAGCCTGTTCATTAAGTGGTACCTTTTGGTTGTAAAGTATTTCTCTGTGTGTGTGTGAAGTACATAAATAGATCTGCATGTGTATAGAATAAAGTTTAACTCTCTAAAAAGGTTGCAGCATGTATTTAAGAGCTGAAGAGGCAGGCTTAGTGCAGAAGGTATTTTAGCTAAGAATTAAAGCCAGTTTATAGCAGTAAAAAGCTGCCAAATGATTTCTAAAACTGTGCTCAGCTAATCTGCACGATAATACGGTTTCAAGCAGAATTCTTACAATTCATGTTTAACATAGAGGAGCTCAAGGAGACTTACTCATAAGGATTTCACAGCATTTGGAAGGATGAATTTAATTTTTTATTTAAAATAAGTCTTTATTTGAATACCTAGCTTTTAGCTTCTGTTAGTTCTTCAGTAGTATTTTAACCCCTAATAACTAACTGTCACATAGAAGTCAGCACAGAAGAAAGGGTCCAGTGTGATTTCTCATTACCTTTTGGATGTTGAGTTACATGATTAAAAGTGTAATCCCTGTTAACACAAAGATGCAGGGAGAACAAAGGCAGAGAAACCTCAGTAACTTCATCAGGGAAAATGGAGCACGCAACATTGGCTGCTCCCAAGCATATCACAGAAAACTGATTAAACCTTCTTATCTGATGTGACGTCTCCCAAGAAACTCCCAGATGCTTTGCAAACTACAGGTGGTTATTGCCTATGGTATAGGTCACATTAAAGGATGCAATGGGAACAGCATTTTGGGAACATGCAAGACTTACCTACCATACAGTTTAGGGCAGAGACCAAAGGAAGGGAGAAGGAAAGTTTGAGGTGGCTAGAGGAGGAAAAAACATGCGAAAATAAAGGAAAAAAGGGATGAAAGGGGACAGTCAGGTCTAGCTGAGCCCTGTGTCTGATCACCACAGCCTATCCTATATTGCAATTAAATCCTGTTTCTAATTTACGTGTATGTGCGCTGTCAATTCTGCGTGGGTATGCATGAACACTTCAAACTAGATTAGACAATAAACAAGCAGTCTCAGTATGTGTAACTGAATGGGACCACAGGTCCTCAATTGACCTCAGGTCAACAATATTTGATTCACTTTACTCTCATATGAACTGCCTCCATATAATCTGAGTAGATGCCTGGTTATGTCCCTTGAAGCAAGATGTGACCTCGGCTCTGTTGCAGACTTCATGTGGCCTGGAGGAAGCCAGTTTTGTCAATCCATGCTTTGACTCTTGATGAAACTATGGGCCATCTACACCACAAAGATAAAGGATAAATAAATAATTTCAGGTTGCTCAGAATGTGGCTAGATTATGAATGGCTATTAGTAATGCAGAGTACCAGCCAATAATCAGAACAAACAAGGAATATACTCTGGAAAAAAGATTATTTTCTTGATTCTATTATCTTCATAGTAAATGATGCTGGAATTATGACAAGCTGTGCTTGGCCTGTGGTTTTGGTAGGATCCATTACAAGAAAGCCACTTTTTCTATCTTTGTGCACTGTGGTTGAGAGCTAGAAAAAGAAATTTTCTTCCAAAACAAGCTTATCACAGAAGATTAATTTGTATTAGTACAAAATCACAGAATTACAGAATCACAGAATGGGTAAGGTTGGAAAGGATCACTAGTAGGGTCATCTGGTTCAAACTCCCTGCTCAAGCAGGGTTTCCCTAAGCACGTTACTCAGTATTGTGTCCAGGCAGCTGTTGAGTATCTCCAGAGAGGGAAACTACAGAACATCTCTGAGAAATCTGTTCCAGTACTCAGACAGCCACACAGTAAAGTTCTTCCATATATTCAGGCGGAACTTCCAGTGCATCAGACTCTGCCTATTGCCTCTTGTCCTATTGCTTGGAACAACCAAGAACAGCCTGGCTCCATCCTCTTGCCCCCCCCCCCGATATATAAATACAGACACATTGATGAAATCCCCTCTCAACCTTCTCTTCTCCAGCCTGAACAGGCCCAGTTCACTCAGTTTCTAGTAAGAGAGATGTTCCAGTCCCCTGACCATCTTCATAACCCTTCACTGGACCCACTCCAGGAGCTCCATGTCTCTCTTATACTGAGGAGCCCAGAACTGGACACAATGCTCCAGATGTAGCCTCACTAGGGCTGAGTGGAGAGCAGATCTATTAGCCAAAGCTTCTGGCACTTCCTTCACTGCTCTAAAAGATGTGGGATTTTGCTGCTGGATTTGAATATACAAATGCAGCTTCACCTTCTGACCTATCTTGAAATGAAATCATCAAACATCTCATTTATAAACATCCCAATCTCCTGGTAACCAAACAGCATTTAATAAAACTGCATGTAATGGCAGTGTTTGTATCTCTCGCGTAGTTGCACACTTCCACAGGAAGGATAGCAGGTGGCTTCAGGGAAGAAGTAGGGACAAATGTAATGGAAGTTCTGAGGAGGCTGGGGATGCCCTGTGTGAGTGCTCTCTTGTGTGGGTGACAAGTGAGGTGTAAAAGGTACACAATTTTTGTCTCTATTCACATCATAGCTCTATTCTGTCCTGCCTAGAAATGTCATTGGGGCATATCTGTGAATAACTCAGATTCTCTTTCAGTAAATGGTGTGTCAAAGTTTGGGCATCTGTTGACAGTACAATAGATGTGAGGATATCTGGCTTTGGCATAAAGTTCTCTCTCCATGTTACTGTGTTGCAAATTTAATCTTTGTACTGCAAAATCTACCACTGGGACTGTGGGATTTTAACCCTTTTTGGTAACATTTTCTTTTGAGAAGTCCAGATGAAAGATAACCAATAACATAGAGGGTTTCCTACAGAAAACATTATCCAGATGTTTATTGAAACTAATCTCTGCCAATTATTAACATAAAGATTGCCAGTTTTTAGGCTTTTGTAGACCACAGGATGTCTTCAACTCACATTGGCAGACCTGCCAGTTCTTACCTGGAGGGACAAAGGATTATTCCTAAACACATTGCAGAGGATCTGCATCCTCAGGAGGACCTGACCTCTCTAGGAGGTACCAATGCTCAGCATGTTGTAAGCTGCAGCTCAAATTTTTTATTTCTTGTTTCTAATCAGCTCAGTATACAACCCATATTTAATTTCACAATCTTTCTTATAAGCTAGAAGTTGATTTTTTAGGGAGTTCACATTGGTTTGAGGCAAAAGAGCAAAATGCAGTAATGTCTCTAGATGCAATCTAAATTTGCTGGCTTCAATCTGTAAATAGTGCTCTGAAAAGAATTAATTCTAGTAATTTATATGTGTCATGCCCAGTGACAGGAATGATAATGATGAAAAGTCAGGACTGTTGTAATTTAGGATAAAAATCTGTAATAATATATTGAAATATTTTGTATATGACTGAATTGCCACTTAGCAAGCTGGAGTGGAGTTTGGAGCTGTGCTTAGAAACAGCTTTTTGAAGGATTAAAAATAATCAAATTTTTAGCATACTGCAGCAAAATGATAAATGTAGGTCCACATACATTTATAAATTTGTCATCACCATTAACATCTATCAAGTTAAACAGGTATATTAACATTTCAGCCTATATCCATCTATCCATTAGAATTCATCTGGCTTTGCAATGTTGTGTTCTTTAGCTATGCATCAAGCTTGAAGCTCTCCTGACTGTTGCAACAATATTCTCTTTAGGAAACAGAGCTGGAGATCAGTTTTTAAAGGAGGAGTCATAATAGGCATTCAGATTCCCTCAAATTACTCATATGCTTCTCTTGAAACATCTTAACATTTACTATATGCATTGTATATTATGAATATATATTGCATATGCAATATATTTACTATATTGCATACTTACTGTATGCATTGATGTGGTCCTCGTCACTATGTCAGTTTGAAACAAAAGGATCAAATCAAAAGTAAGGAACAGTTCTCAGACATATGCAATTACATTGGCAGTCTTCTCAAAAAAAAGAAAATTAAACCGTGATGGAGCTCAAAGAGTGTGACGAGCCTCCCCTGTCCCATATATACCCTGAGCTCCAGAGCCTGCAGTGACAGGAAACACCTGGGCAAACTCGTTCACCTTTCCTTGACCTCTAGGAGTGCCAGACTTGAATTCAGGCATCCGCTCAGTTGTAACCTGCCTCTGTGTTCCCAGGAACTCACTCCTCACAGCTTCCTCATGACTGGTTAATACTAGGACTGGATTCTAGAGATTTGAGCTGCTCTATGTTCTGTGTGCAAAAAGGTTTAATGAGTATCTAGAAGGAGTATGATATGATGGACCAAATCTGGGATGTTCTGCTAGTACAAATTAAGTTATCTTAAGTGTTAAATCCTCTTCCTCCTCTCCTGCCAGGCTGTGGGCTCAGCAAGTTAGAAACTCTTCGCTCTACAATAGCCACTGGCTTTTCTGTCCTAGCAGAAAGTGAAGGCCCTGAAGTTCTGGCCCATTCGTTTTCATTTCTTTTTTTGCACAGTCTGCAGAGGGCCCCCTGCTGCACAGCTCCCATTTGGCCTCAGCTGCAGCTGCAACAGAACTCTCTGTTTGGGATTCAAAAACCAGAGATGAAAAGGCTTGTGAGGTCAATTGGTCCATAATCTGGGCAATGTAGGATTGTTCTCCACTGCACAGTAAATCTTTACATCCCCTGCCTAGGTCCCTCTTCCTGACCCACAGTGAAAGGGCTGCCATGCTGTGCTCCAGGAGACTACCTCATACTCTAAGAGTGTTTAATCTTTGTCCACTTTTTCTGGCTCCTCACTGCTTGACTTCCTCCATCTACCTCCTCTCTACCCTTTGCTTGTGGTTTTGGGACTGAGGCCAAGTAGGGGGCAAAAATCCTTCTACCTCTTTTTTTGTGCCACAGGCATAACCTTGGGCTTCACAATCTCAGTCCTTTAGTGCAATGGGATGCTTTTGGGTTTGAGCTCTCCTGTACTGCCAAAGCCATGGTAGAAGGCTGTAATGTCCTCGCAGTAGCAGCATTTCCTAAGGCATAGGTGACAGCAGAGTAAGGGGCTTAGCTCACCACTCTGCCTAGCAAAATAACAACTTGAGAGTATTACTGGGTGATGTCTGTGTTTTCCCCGTTACCACAAAAGGTGCAGGATCCCACCCCTCATTTGTATCACTCAGGTGGCACACAGCTGTTTTGCCTTATATACATTTTACTCTGAGCTATGTTAAATTTCAGCTGGAGCATTTTCAGAGCAGTTCTCCTTCTCTCAGCCACCATCACCCCCCAACATACCTGGTAGCACCAGTTTGTCTAGACTATTCCATATCCTCACATCCCTTGCTCAGGCCAAGTAGATTCCCAATTCCAGCCACTCTGATATAAAGGACAAAGTTTGAAATTAGAAATGCTGGTGTAAAGTTCTGATGCCTGTTTTATCTTTTAATCCTACTCTGTGGAGCAGGGGGCTACACTAGCAGATTCAATTGCAAAATAAAAACACTATACAAAAAATTGCATCCTTTCCATTTTACCTATTGTGCTGGTTTTGGATGAGGTAGAGGTAATTTTCTTCACAGTGGCTAATATGGGGTTTGGGATTTGTGCTGAAAATACTGCTAATATGGAGATGTTTTTGTTATTGCTGAGCAGGGCTTGCACAGCATCAAGGCCTTTTCTGCTTCTTGTATTGCCCCACCAGCAAGGAGGCTGGGGGTGCACAGCTGGGACTGCTGACCCCAGCTGACCACAGGGATATCCCAGACCATATGACATCATGCTCAGCATATAAAGCTGGGGAAAAAGGAAGGGGGGACATTCTGAGTGATGGTGTTTGTCTTCCCAAGTCATCATTAATGTGTGAAGGAGCCCTGCTTTCCTGGGGATGGCTAAACCCCTGCCTGCTCATGGGAAGTGGTGAATGAATTCTTTGTTGCTTTGTTCATGTGTGCATGGCTTTTGCTTTACCTATTAAACTGTCTTTACCTCAACCCATGAGTTTTCCCACTTTTACTCTTCTGATTATTTCTCCCATACCACTGAGGGGGAGTGAGTGAGCGGCTGTGTGGGGCTTAGCTGCCATCTGGGGTTAAACCAAGACACCTCTTTACAAATGTACGGATCAATTAGGCAGTTCTATAGTTACAGTTCTCTAGCTACAAAGCCAGATAGAGTTCTTGTTTACAAGCTCCTCACCACCCCCCCTCACCCACTCAAGTCACAGTTTTATTATACTTGATTTTCTGAGTACTTGTGTTTTCTGGAGGGACTCATTAGAAATCCTTTGCATTTGATGGGGAAATGTGTGGGTTTAATTAAAAATGTAATTTGTTTCTCTTATGTGATTTTTATTCATTACCTAACATGTCAATATTTTCAGCCAATGATTTCAAAATAAGTAATCATAGACAGCATGTAGAACAGCAAGATGATTATGTTATTCCCAACATCTTTGGATCACCTCCTGGACAATTAGCATATCAATACTTTCCACTGAGGTAATGGGCAGTGCGTGAACTTTCCAGGCTGCCTCCAGAATCTAAAGTAGATGAACACAACCAAACAGTGTTTGGCAGTAAAGTAGCTAATCAATAAATGAATGCCAGATCAATACATATCCCTTATATCCCCTAGAAGAACCACAGTAGTTTTTCTCCAGCTCTCCCTTTAAAGAGGTTCTAACAAATAAATAATAAAAGACAAATTGATATGTTTTGATAATGAAAATTTGCTATAATTTGCAGCAAAATGACATAAAACAACATCATGTGTGTAAATCCCCAGCTAAAGTAAAATATTACACCACCTGTGGCATCTATGCCATCTGAAGGTCTGAAAGTTTAACTCCTGCCTCTGGTTTAACGCCTGTTTTAAAAGTAGAGTGTCTCTCTTTTGCTCCAGGTAATGAAAAATTCACATCATGAAAGCCTCCTTTGAAGTGCATATGTGGGAATTTTTAAAAAATATCTTCACAAAATATTTGGTGCTATCTCACACTGATGCCTTTGTATACAGGGTAGAGGAAATGTAACCAGAAGCAGGCAAATATTAAAAACACAAGGTGGGAGGCAATGGAGTAGCCAGGATCCTAAAAACTTCAGAGAAAAATAAGCCCTAAGCTAAAACTGAATTTTCCGAGTGCCAGATCTTAAATTAATTCTTTTGGAATTGAACCCCTAGGTCCTTAATCAGACTCCTTTAAAATGGTCTTGACCACAAAATTACTTTGTTATTACGTAAGAGGTGAAGGAAGGAATGCATCTTATCTCTTCTAAGCTCTCCTGAAATACAAGGCAAAAAGATATCAGAAGAAGATAAGCTATATGGTGTTTGCAGTTCCTAACTGGAAACCTGGCTGGTATTTGAAAAACTGTGATTTAAGTAATTTTGTGTTTGCTAACAAGGGTAAATTGAATGTTTGCTTACATTAAAATGTGTGCCTAAAATGTTATATTTTTAAATGGTAATCTCCATTTGGAGTTTGTCCAAAATTCAGTCTTTTTAATGGCTAATGTTCCTCAAGCTGTTCACAGATAAAGTCCTCCTAAGCACCCCTAGGGTTCATCTGGCTTTTTAAATGTCTGCTTCAAGATGAGCTAAATTCCCAGAAATGCCTATTTCTCTCAATTAAATGCGAAAGAAGCCCACAGTGTCTGGCTGCAGTGGAAACTGGAAATGTCTGGAGCTTTTACAGATCCAGAGCCAGCACCCTGAGAGCTGCAGCCCTCCTGAGGCAAGAGTGGGTGCTTAAACTGGGGCTCAGGTCACTTCTCCTGACCCTGAGCTACAGCCATCAGTAGTGAGTACAGCAAGAAGCTGGCACCCTGGGAAGCACAGGAGGCTCAGAAGAAATTTATGACTCACACAGGAAATTGTCCTGGTTTCTCTGGTGTTCAGAAGTGTGAAGAACTCACTTGTTATTTCAAGAACCCTTTAATGAAACATCATTTTGGGTGCACAGGGAAAAGGTGTGGTGACTCCAGCTCCCCTGAATGAATCTGTCCCACCAGCTCAGTTGTCTCAGCTTGACTGCCCAGAGTATAGACACAGATATAGTATGGATTTAGACAAGTGTTCTGCCTTAACCCCAGCCAGCAACTCAGCCCCACAGAGCTGCTTTCTCACTCTCCCAGTGAGATGGGGGAGAGAATCAGAAGGATAAAAGTGATAAAATTAATGGGATGAGATAAAGACAGTTTAATAGGTAAAGCAAAAGCCACATACACATGAACAAAGCAAAACAAGCAATTTGTTCACCACTTCCCATGGGAAGGGGTTGAGCCATTCCAAGGAAAGCAGTGCTCTGCCACACGAAATGGTGACTTGGGAAGACAAATGCCATCACTCCAAACGTCCCCCCTTCCTTTTACTTCCCTCAGCTTTATATGCTGAGCATGACATCATATGGTCTGGGGTCAGCTGGGGTCAGCAGTCCTGGCTGTGTCCCTTCACAACTTCTTGTGCAACCCCAGACTTCTCAATGGTGGGGTGGGGTGAGGAGCAGAAAAGGCCTTGTCTCCATGTTTGAAGTGCTCAGCAGTGTGGAAAACATCCCTGTCTTATCAACACTGTTTCCAGTACAAATCCAAACATAGCCCCATGCTAGCTACTATGAAGAAAATTAACTCTATCCCAGCCAAACCCAGGACAATAAGGGGTATGATTCTATGATATTTTTATTATTGACTGTTTGTTTGTTTGTTTATGATCAGTGCAGTGTTGGACAGGAATAAGACCCCAAATTGCAATGGGGAGTTGTTCTTATTTTACACAAGAGAGCAATGGCATATTGAAACACTCACTTTGATGGTTTCCCTTGTCTGCAGGGAGTGCTCAGTAAAAGCTTTCTGCTACGTCTGGATCGACATAACTGGGATTGTTGGTCCCATATGAATTGAGACAGGAAGTACTGCAGTACAGAGATGGTCCAGATAGGAAAACAAATGTCACTGACAGACAAGATCTAATTTCAGCATTAGGCTAACAATGTGACTGATGCTGAGCCAGTAGGAAATTATTATGGCCTAGATTAGATTAAGCATGCAATGTCAGAAGAGCCCTTCTCCACCCCTGCATGCATCCCTGCCCTTCCCTACCACTCTACAGAGACCAGTTGGCCCCTTGCCTCTCTTCCATCCTGCTCTTGTTAATACAGGTAGCTTAAAAAGCTGTATAAGCAATTACAAGTTCCATAATAATGTACTATCATCCACCTTCCCTCATCCTCATCTAAAATCTCATTAAAGAAAAAAAAGAAGTAGGAAAAAAAAAAAAGTAAAACCTTTCTTCATGGAAGTCCAAAGTGACTTCTCTTATGCATGCATTGGTATTTATTTCACCTGCCATAAGTACTAGCTGCTGGTAGCATCAGCAGGGCCAACAGCAAAATGAATGACTTTTGCCACAAACCAGAATGGGGATTTGAACCCTAGCAACTCCAGTCACATCTGAAACTCTCCAGCCTGAAAATCCCTCTGGCTCAGCATTGGACAACGTCTCCCTCAGCAAAAAAATTCCCCTTCTCTTTCTCTGTCGAACAAAAAGAGCAGGTTTGAGGTATAGTAAAGGACAGCTTATGTTTGTGAACTGTTCTTTCCTGCATCACTGACTGGGAGAGAAGTCATCTTTGCTCATACTCCAACCAGAGCTAACAGAACACATGCAAAGCCACACATCCACACATGGTGGTACACCAAAATGAATCTCGTGTTACGTACGGGGATGGCCAGATATCAGGTAAAGGACTGACTTAAATCCAGCTGACTTCAAGTGACACTGTACAGCCTTCATGGACATAGGGAAACACCACAGAATCACTATTAGAAGCTATTTCTGTCACATAGGTTTACCACCAACCCCCAGCACAAAAGTGCGGAAGAAAGGTAGCAATTGAACAGGAGGTATAGGAGCAGATACAGCAGAATACAGTAGTGATCCCTGTTTCTTTGCGTGTGGCAAAGATCAGGTGGATCTGAGTCAGCTCTAGTGACCAAGTGTCTCACTGGTGTGTGTCAGAGTTGAACTGAAAATAAAATTAAGTTTTCACTGGCTTGGGATTTCATATGAAACCAGTGCAAAAATGGATCTGAAAACAAAACAAAGTCCAGTGGGTTCATTTTTCAGAAGCTGGTGCTAATGCCCATGAAATAGCTTCATTACTGTTTGTATTACACTTGCAGCTTTGCATGAAATGCTGCACAAATACTTAGCATGGTCTTGTCCTCCACTTAGATGGCCAGTGGGTTGAAGTGATTTATTTGGTAACACCTGAGTGTTTATTTATTCAGTGTATTGTTAGGAGCCTCTTAAGGTTGACTAGAGCACTGTATAGGCATTCCTTTGGGTTAGCTTGTAAAAATGTAGTGATATACTCAGGGAGTGCTCCCCTGAGCTTCCAGACATTAGCAGAAGTCAGCCCCTAGTGGAATGGTTAGTGATGCTGGCTTCTGAACTTGCTGAGATGGCATGAAAATGAGATTTATCTTTATTAACCCTCTTTTCAAAGCTTTATTTTTAGTCAGTCAATTATTTCCAAGTTGGACCTTTTTAATTGCTAAATTGTGACTCACATTGAGATTTAGCAAGTCAGATTAAGCTGGCCTGAAACCAGCTAAGAGGTGTAGTTTAAAAGATATCTGTCCGTACTCTAATTTCTCCATGGAAAAAAAAGAAAGCTCCAGCTTAGAAACACAGTTGAGTATAAGCTTCTGCCCTGTACAAGAAGTGAAGATTGTAAAATGGATGGGTAAAGAAAAATAAAGTCAGGAGAATAGTATGGCAAGCAGAGTTGGAGACTCTAGAAGAGGAAGAAAAGGTGTAAAAGTATTTTTTGAAGAGTGAGAGGATCATAGCAATAGCCTTAGTCTATCATGACAAATTTCCTGTCTTCATCACTAAGGCAGGAGGACCCAATTTTTTTCTGTTCTATACAGAGGAAGAAGGAGTTAATGAATCGATACCACATCAGGTCTGTTAAGATCCTTTAAAGCAAATGGTAAGTAAACAGGAAGCCAGGCAACAGGAATGCTAAGAAACAGCCATTAACATCAGGCAATCTAACATCTTCCAACTTCCGTCTGGCATGTTTATTACAGACAAGACAACTTCTGTCTGGCATATTATTACAGACCTTGCATCAATCCTGTCCCAAATAAAATATAAAGAGTTAAACCGATGCTTAGGGTCTGCCCTATTGTTATGAAACAGGGGCTAGAATTTCCAAGTCATCTGTATCAGAGATGTATGGCCTAAATGCAAAGACAACAATGGCACTTAAAGGCTTTCAAGGAATCCTTCCAGGAGAGAGATAGGCTCAAAAGATCACAATATTACATAAAAAAAATTCTTTCCTGAAGCACGTAGAGTTGAATAAACTTCTGCTATGGTGTTGCTTTTCACCCTTATCTCCCCTTTTTTTACTACTCTTTTTTTTTTTTTACTTCTCTTTTTTCTTGCCTGTACCTCCCTTTTGGCAGTACTATCGGGGAATTCTTCATGGCATCTGTGATTCATATTTAACAACGTATTTTCACAAGTGTCATTGTAGGGAATCACTGAGGACTATCCCTATGGGAAACATCAGAGAAATACAAAAGCAGGCACCTGGAAAGAAAACCAACAAGATGGCTATTAAAAATAGAGAATACATCTTTGAATTTAATCAGCATTCAGAAGAGAGAATGGAGACTTACACCAGGAATGGGAAAATAATTTCACACTGTAAGACTAGCCCAGAATATCTTTGCCTTGGCAAAGTACTGGTGTATTGGCATCCATTTCCAGTGTGAGTTGAATTAGTTGACCAAGAAGATATCATATTCCATTCATTTTCCCTTTTTAGAGCCAACAGCATCTCATTGCAATTGTTTCCCTGCTATTCTTCACCTGTTTGGATGACTGTTTCCCAAGGTGCTAGCCCTGTGCTCAACCCAAAAAAGTCATCACCCCCGACTGTGACCTCTGTACAATGCTGCTATAACAAATGTGTTTGCAAGTGTGGTGCAGTCTGGCTATTTGCCTTAGGTGATGAGATGACCTCTCTGGTTTTGGGGAGGCAGACAGCTGCCTCCCCACCACAGCCACTTGGTGTTCAGTGGGAGATCTCAGGTGGGCAAAGTCTAGAAATATGGCAGAGATCGGTCCTTCCCTAGGAAAGGAAAGGGACCATGGGGCACAGGCTCTGGGAAGCACCCTGGCTCTGGTTTTGCTAGCCTAGGCTAAGTACTCATTCAGGGCTTCTTCCCCTAGAGCTGGACAATCAAAGAGGTTTCCAGAGGGGAAAGACTGGTGCCTGCTGTTAGTTTCCTGGGGCTTCATATCACATTGGGGGCCCATCAGATTGGACTTCTACTGCTTTGACCTGGATTTCACAGATGAGAGGCTGCATCCTAGTCCCCCAGGCTGCCCCATCCATGCTGTGGTTGGCAGTGCCTAGCAGCCTGGCACATGTTAGCTGGATGCATTAGTGTGTTTATACATTATAAGTGCCATAATGTGGGGTGGCTGCTTCCAAGCAAAACAGCCTTGTGGCCCGCTGCCTGCTCCCTGAGCTTCCAGAGCCTGCTAATAACGTGTCACGGGAGCAATGAAGGACTCCTGTCCATGCCTGAGCCTTCTGAGGCTTTATCTTTTGAGGTGGCACATTCTGGGAGAGGGGAAAGGTGCAAGGGGGGGGGGGAAACAGGGACTGGGGTAGCCTGGTAAGTCATGCTGGGCCCCATGGCCACATCACCCCAGGCAGCAGGCAGGGAGGAGAAGCTGGTAGCTGGCACCAAACCTGCCTGCACTTTGTCTCACAGGACTTAATATCCTTCTCAGTCTGATGTGTCTACATATAAAGTACTACCAGTCCTCCTGTAACAGGCATTATATTACTATAAGCATTTATCTAAGGCATCCTGGACCTGTAATTAGACAGCAGTTAAGGTCAGACAAGTGATTAGTTAACAGTAGTTCTCTGGCTCGGCTTCCATGCCTTGTTCATCTTCATTCAAAACAATTTAGTTTGCTGACAGTCATATAAATTTCTGCTAGATAATCTGGAACATTGGAGTGTTTGGCCCTGAAATGTTTCACAAAATTACCAAGTTGAAGAATGTGTTACTGTCTTCCTAGAGAGCATTTCCCCTGGCCTGCCAGCTCCGGGCTCTGTGTCTTCAGTCCTACCCCATGATATGCTGTGCCTGCATGCACATGCACTAGCAAAAATAAATGGCCATAACAAGGAGGAAAAATACCATCCTTGATTTCATATCCCATCCATGGTAATTATTTTCTATTCAACTTCATGCTTTTCTGTCTTTGTATCTCCTTCCTTTTTGCCTATCAGCCTTTTCCAGTAAACAGAGAGCTTGCAAGGTTAGCAGAGAGTTGTATTTTTTTACTCTGTGAAGGGCAGATCAGCACATTAAATTACTGGACATGTACGTATCTGTATCTGCTCAGAACACTGCACCAACAGCACCAACAGCAGGCACCCCAGAGTGCTCTTCAGCAAAGCCACTGCCCTCCAGTGCCCAGGGGAAACAGTCCAAAACATTTATACACTAGATCCGGAGTCTTTCTGGCCTTAAAATATGCAAAGCTTCAAGTAAGGGAAACGATCCTTTTGGAGCAGAAAGGCTGGCCCCTAAACACAGCTCATGCCATTAGAAAACAATCTAACACAGAGTACTTGGATTATTGCACAACTAATACTTCCACTTTTAAAATATCTGGCCAAAAACTATCACAAAAACATGTTAAAATATAGTTTGAATACCAAATATGTTTCTAGAGCTGTATTTGCTTTTTCTCTCTCTCTCATTGCACTGTCCCACTTTTCCTCATGTGCTAAGTTCATCATCTGCTTGTTGCATCAGGTATGTATCAAACCCATCCCTGCTCTGCCGACATACTTCTGCAAGATGAGCTGGGGCCTTGCAGAGATCTACACAGAACCACCACAGAAAAGTCCTCATGTCCACACTGAACTACCTGTGTTTGGAGAGGACAACCATCCCTCCAGCCACAGGAAAGCAATCTAACAGCTAAATCACCCGACTTCAAAGCTTTCACTGCTTTGTAAATCCTGAGCACAGCAGCTGCCGGATATTGTCATGGTAAGCAAAACTGATCAGTCTCATTTAATCATGTCACACTTCATTTGTGCCACAAGTGTCAGGAAGCTGGTCAAAACAAGGTTAACGGGCTACAGTACATCACAGGCCAATAATCAGATTAACCGGGCAGTTGCCCAGTTCCTGGCCATGATTATATTCACCCTGTGATACTGCTTTTAACTATTTGTGACTGGGTTGCCAATCTGGTATTAGAGGCAGGAAGGACAAGGCTAAGAACCCAAGGGAAATTAGTTATTGCTAGAGATTAAATGAGGCTTTTTCACAAGGTGAAAAATAAAAATTGACAAGAAAGATATAGAAGTATTTGCATTTTCACATACTCATTTTTTATTTAATATTGTGAGGGATATTTGTATGGACAAAATCATTTTTAAAGTCTTGTTATACACTCAGCAGCAACTCACTAAGCAATCTGTTAAAAATAAAGCCAGAGAAAATGAACGAGGCCTTTTCCTAGTGTTTTATAAGTCATAATAAAACAAGACCTTTCCTTTGACACCTTCCTGATTATTCAATTTGAAAAGCATTTTTCTCAGCTCTCAGATTTCATTGCTACATCATCAGCTCAATGGGGACAGAGCATAAACTGTATGGTGTCAGTGCAGGTCCAGGTCAGGTTACAAATCTGCGGGGTCCTGTAGACTAAGTAAGCAAAGAGAGTGATGTAATTTGAAAGGAAACACAGGTCAGTCATGCTAATGTCCCTCCTGCCTGGCATCAGCCTAAATGCTGGGTCTAGGTGTACAGTTGCTATGGGAAATAGCAATGTAAGAAATACAAAGACTTAAAAAAGACTTTATTTGAAAGCCAGTGAGATAAATAAAGATACAAACTCTCATCCTCACCCTTTCTTCAGTTTTTAGAGGGAAAGTCACAGGACTTCTCTGAAGAGAGTAGGGTAAGCATGGCAGGAGGGTCCCGGAATAGTGGTCCCCCTCTCACAACATGCCTCCTGGCAGCAGTTGGAGAAGCTGCTGTGCTCTTCCCTTGCTGTTTCTCAGGCAGATGAAACAGAGAGGCACAGAATCAGAGCTGACCACCCACCTTACACCATGAAGTACTTTCCTTTTGCCAAAACGTTAATTTAAAGGAGAGTAAAAATGGTCCCAAGTTTGCACAAATATATAATTAATGAAAAGGTGTCAGATAATTAAATTGTTTTATTACTTTGGGAGTCTGACCTTTCCTACACGTTCTCTCACTTGGCCTGTGTTCCTGTGTAAAGTTAGATATCTGTTTCTCTTCTGCGACTCTAGTTTTACTGTCTGTAAAATGTATTTGATCCTATTATGATAAGAAGCCTTACTATGCAAACAATCCAAGCAACTCCAAGATTCATGAACAAAGCCCTGACTTTTCTTCAAGAGCAGCTTTGCCAACAGGCTCCTTCAGTTCAAGGTCTCTGCCTCAAGAAATTAAAGCATTTAACACAAATAGGAAGAAGTATTCCTCTATGAACTCTACTAGGCCAGTGAAACACAGACCCAGACCAAAGAACAGGGCCAGGCTAAGCATGAGGCCAAAATGGCTGGAGATCACAGCAGTGTGGGCTTTGCACCCTGCACTCCAGCCAGCAAGAGGCAGGTTTGCACTCAGCCTTGCCTAACATGGGTGCTATTAAACTGATGAGGCAAAAACACTGCTGGAAATTATCTTAACAGAAGAACTGAGGAACCTCCCGAACCCAGGCTTATCCAAAACAGCCGCAGCTGCTGGAGCATATGCTCCTGGGTGAAGTCAGGCCATAGGCACTTTACATTTTGAGGCTGTCAGCACATCCTTTCCTGTCACATCCCCTGGGCTCTCCATCTGGCATACACCTGTGTCTTGCTCCTGGCTCTTGGCAGTGCAGATGCCTGAAAACAGGAGAAGCCTTTCCTTCATTTGGTTCAGAGAGGATGAAAAATTGATTTCTCCCCTGACTTCCAAGTCAGAGCACCCCTTACTCCAATTCAGGCAAAATTACCTTGATTAATTTAAAAAATGTAAGAAGTTGCTGTGAGTTATTCTGGTTGGTTTTGCCTGAAGAAGGACAGGAGCACTCACACAAACCAGTTTGCCAGGAGAGCTGGTGAATGGTGGTAGCTATAGCCAGAGGAGGTACCACCTCTGGCTGGCACAGCTGGATCAGCAATAGGACTTGTGGCCATAGCGCTCTGCCTGGCAGGAGAAAACTTGCTTCTTGTCCATTTTTAGTACAGGAGGTAGGTTCTGTCCTTGGAGGTGTGTGGAAGAGGCACAGTAAATCTGCTCAGTGAAGCATAGTCTCAGTGTAATGGTTTCTTTAATGCGGAGTTGGAGCAAAAGAAAATACGACTGAATGAGAGACACGCCCTGAGATTCCGAGTTGGCCAGGGAGGGTGGTACAGGCCTGTGGGGACTGTCTGGGGAGAAAGCCAATAATGGGAAAGCTTGCAAAATCCAAACTTAATCTCTTGCGCTGCAGAGAACTAATCCTCATGCTTGACATTAATCTTTTCATTGGAGATATAACACCCTTATCTTCCATGTTGCTGACTGAGCCAGAAAGTAGGACCTGTGGCCTTTATAGGCTGGATATAGAGCTGCAGAAATCCTTACAGTGACATTGTCTTTCCTCTGGGTCTTCTTAAAATTTTGGTATGGACTGGGCTCCCTTTGATGACAGCCCGCCTTTGCTCTTTTTAAAGAAACATTCCCATGTGTAGTCCTGAGACAGGCCCTTCTCTTGACATAAAAAATCTCACTTGGCCCAGCAAGGAAGAGGCCATTGGCAAGTAGGACTGTGACAACCTCCATGGCATCCCACTGGATGATCTCCAGAATTGGAGCTGGCTGGGAGCAGGTATGACTCTGGTCTCTTCCACGGTGTTGTATAGGGCATCACCTGGAGGGTCCTCACAGTTTGGGTTTACTGTCATAAAATCAGTACTCATGTTGCAAATGATGGCAGCCAAACTAGCCTTGAGGCAAAGCCTTGTTTTTTCTCACAGGAGCAGAGGCCAAACAGCTTGACCTACGCGCAGCGCTCAAGCCAAAATGCACTGAATTTTCTGGTCTTCTGGACCAGGGCTATAAGTTCATCCTCCTCTACCTCTTTCTGACCCACAAGCCTTTCTGGAGAATTTTTGATTTCTCCTTTTATCCACCACTTGCTTCTGGTTTTGTTGTTCTTACTTTTGTTTCTTTAAAGAGAGAGGCTCTAAGTGAATACAACAGATTGCACAAGCGCTTGCACTAACCAGGGCCTTGAGGCAGGAATATTTGGATGCTAACCCAGCATCTCTATAAGCTGCAAGATAACATATTGGCTTCTATGGAATCAGGAAATATTGAACTACATGGTGTGGGATAAAACTCAAAGGATATAATCCTTCATTTATCAGCAGCCATGTTGTGGCAGAGCAGCGCAGCCCTTCCAGCGTTTAAAAGCAAACGGTGAAACAAATCTGAATGTATGTGTCTTAATACGCATTAATTGCAACTAGAATTAGACCTCATTGGACTGCCAAAGCTACGAACACAGTCAAAATCGTCAGGGCTTCCAGATAACTCTAGGATTTGTGAGTAACAGAGAAACAGGCAGTAGCAAGGGAAGTAATTGAAGCTCCTACACATCATTGATTAAAACACAAGGACTGCCCTTCAAGGAGGAACTTTGCATCAGGAGGGAAATATATTGGCTGCTCTCCCAAGCTGCTTCTGGCTCTGACAGCAGCAATTCAGGACGTATGACTGCGCTGACATAGATAAAAACAAATCTGTGTTTTCAGTCTCTCTACAGTAAAAAAACAGCCCAGGAAGGATACACGTCTTAATTAACCCCTTGGGAACAGAAGACAAAAACATATAACAGAATACTGTACAGATGGAAAGCATTTTGACTGTGAATCCTTTGAAGGCAGGGGGTTTTCTTGTTTGTTTTCATACAAAAGAAAAATCCACCTCTGTCTGGCAACCTAGCAAAAGGTCACACAACACTGAAGCCCTGTAAGAGTACAAGTTAAAAAGACCCAAAGCAGGCACTGTGCGGATTTCACCTACCTACTGTTGCTCTTCTGCTGGCAAGAATTCCAGCTGTGTGTGGGTTGCCGCTTTGCTACACAGGATACAGGAGCAGAAGTGAATTATGACAAGCTGACACCACTATTTCCTTTGAGAAACAGATGCCCATATTTGACAGGGCTTGAATCTCTTGCTTAAACAATGAGAGCAAATGGGCCTATTTGAAGTTTGTGCAAGCAGGTGCATGTTGCCCTTCGGCTAAACACAAACACTTGGAAAGCACAATTAAAGCAAGAAGAAAATGAAACTGGTTTTTCCTTTGCAGTTCAAGCAGAGGACACCTGTGCAGCGGGGAAAGAACAGAGGCAAAGAAACAAAGAGGTGTTTATACTGGGCTGGCAGATATGAGAGATGCTCTGCTTTTTCCTGAGCCACTTCTCACCAGTAGAAGAACCCAGAGCTTGATCAGATCCTAGTGGACTCCAAAATGGCAAAAGTCTGTCCCATTTGTTTCATGGAAACTGAATTTTCTTCTGAGATATCTTCTAGTTGATTTTCCATAGAACAGAAAGAAAAGCTTTATTCTTGGTGAGGGAATTACTTGGCCTCATGGGAGTTCATCTGTTGGCAGTGCTGCTCAGCTCACATCACATCAGAGTCTTATTCATGGATACCTGCATAGCACTCAGGGGCCAAGCAAGCTGCCAGGGTCACACAGGAAGGCTGCAGCAAAATCAGAAAGGTGATTTTGCTCAAATAAATCCCTGTCATCCAGCTGCTCCAGCTCTTTCCTTCCCCCCACAACAGGAACAGCAGCAGTGCCTGCACAGGAAGGCCACCACAGTGGGTCTCCCCCACGGTCAGACGGAGTTGAGTGCATGTTGTACTCAGTAATGCAACTGTGCCTTAAATACTGCCTTAAATGTGTTCAAAATAACCTTCAGGAAGAGGTGCTGGCCACCTGCCCATAGGGGTGAGGACCTTCCTCACCCCACCATTCTCTGGGTATCTGCCCCTGCAGACAGCCAAAGCCTGGCAAACTCCTGCCTGGCATGCAGTGTACATGTCACTGGAAAGAGCTGTCTGCCTTCTCACAGAAGAGGATATGCCCTGCACACACCTCAAAGAGGCAGACTCTGTCAGCTTATAAATGTGTCCTGAAATCGGTTGTAACTTCAGGCAAGAAATGTAAATCCAATGATCATACACAGGTAGAAGAAATACTGCCTTAACCTCGATGCCTGATTACAGGAAGCAGCGCTCAAAAATTGTTTCTTCCTCTCTGTTTCCTTCTTATTCCCTCTCTGACCTAAGCATGATCCCTCAGCTAGTCTATCCAAATCACATTCACATATTTGCTCCCTACTAGTAGAACCTCCTTTTCATGTGAAAAGTACACTGAGAAAAATGGCATTACTTCAGACAGTTGGGCAGGTGTCGGCAATGGGGATGCAAGGGATGCAAGATGCATCTAAACAAAATCTTTAACATAATTTTAAGTTCCCTTGGCTTTAGATGTTCCTTGTCTCTGGCAAGCTTCTTCCAGCACTCAGTGGCACATCCACAGAGGCAGGTTTTGAGATACCTGATGGCAGCCCAGACCAGATGAAGTGCAATAGTGAGGGGCCAGAGCCACGCAAGCAGGTCAGGGAGGAGGTACGATCACCCTGGTTGTCTGTTGAGTTCACAAGCTCACCACCAAAACATAATTTTGGCTCCAGTGTTCATTGAACCTGTGTCCAAATTGCCTGAAACATCATATCATGCAGCTGTACTCCATTTATTGGCAACACTTGGGCTCAGAGGTTGCCCTTCTCACCTCATCAGGATCACTGATGAGTGCCTGCCATGGGTTCTCTCTGTTTTTTCACTCACAGATGAAACACAGCCATTGGGGACCTGCTGACACCAGGAGTTTTCCTTGACACAGCCCTCTTGGGGAATGGGCTGGTTTGAGGTGGCAGGACACAGCTCAACATACAAGTGTCTCATCACCCACTGGCCAGAGAGTGCAGCTGAAGAAGAATGGCCTGGGAGCTCAGGATGGGAACAGACACATTGTACACAATTTACTCTCTGGTCTTCTGAGCTGCTTTGGTTTCTCCACTGATGTTTTTATTCAGACAGCAGCAATATAAAGGAGAATAAGGTCAGCTCTAATAAGGTCAGCTCATGCCTGCAAATAAGAGTGATTCAGAGAAGCTGTCCCAGAGTAGGTCTGAATGGAATAAATATTAACGAGCTAAGATGCAGGCCAGCTACAGTGGCTGAAGGGTGTGCATGCACATACACAGAGGTACATACTATCTCCTCCATCCCCCTTTCCTCCTTTACTTTCTGGAGTCATTTCCAGGCCCTCCATTGCAAAGCTGCTGACAGAGGAAGCAATGCCTTTCTCCTCCTTTAACATAGTTTTACGGTGACCATTTGCCATGAGAGCAGCTATTTCCCAAGTGAGGCATAGAACAGAGGAAAATTTTCTCCATTATATTGCTGCTGCAAACTTTCTTGGTGTTGCGGGGAAGACTGGGAGGCTTAGACAAATTTTATTAGAGAAGCCATCTCATTGAGCTATGAGGTGCAGAAATAACTCTCTTGCTTTCAAAACTCCTTTTCAGAGAGGAGCCTAGGTATGGCTGGATCCAATCTTAGCCTCAAATTTTGTCAACAGTTTAAATTTAAGGAATTATAGAGGTGTGATTGAACCACTTTTGTCTTGCAGCTTTTAGTGATGGCAAATAAGATGTATTTATATAAAATTAATTATTTATTATGATGAATAGACAAATGAAAAGACAAAATATCTTAATCAGAATTATTTACTACACAGTATAAAAGTTGAAAACTACTAGTAGTGTAGTACAAGATAGGATAGTATAGTGCACTATGTCAAAGCAATTACATTAAGGCAATTGTATCAAAGCCAGCAAAAAGAAACAATCATTAAGTAGAGATTGACATAACCCGCCACACAACAATTGCGGGCAGATCTCTCTTTCATTTAACCCCTGGGAAGTAACCATGAAGAGGCGACCCTGCTTCACAGGAAAAGCTCCTCACATTTCAGGAAAGTATGTGGAAGAATCTGCATACAAAAGTTGGACTGAGCTTTTACAGTTATAAAGTGTTTGACTGCCAGACACATATCTCTAGGCCAGATAGCAGCTTATCTGTCAAATCTTGCTTCAAAAAGCAGGATGTGTGTTTGAAGTTTGGTGAACCAGGCTGGTTTTAGCATAATTCAACACTAAAAACAATACCATGGTGTCACTGGTAACTCACCACAGATACCTTGCATTGTTTGGATTCTCTGACTAGATTTTAGACCTATCAAGGCAGAGCAACCTGTTCTTGGGAAGATGCTTCCCCTTCTGTCCTGAAGCTCCACCTCCCCAGTATACCAAATAACTGTCAATATACATATCAAGGAATCTTGTATCTGTTGGAAAGGAATCAAATGTCCTTTGAATCACACAACAGAAAAAAGAATCTTTTTGAAAGGAAAATTCTCATGCATGCAACTAGGAAGCAAACTGCAGCTCCATGTTAGTTATCTTGAACTCCTTGGCCAGATCCATAAAGATCACCTCAGGAAACAGTCTTAGGAGCCTGGGAGGCAGCAGCCTGAAACTAGGTGGCCAACTGCCCTGCGGTGTGCCTACTGAAAACTCTGCTGCCACTTAGTTCCTGGCTTCTTTGCATCACTGAAGCATCACTAGAGCTAATTAAGAGCAAACACTGTGGTGAAATGCTTTCTGCATTGACATATGGCCACCATAAGCAATCCAGAGCCATGAGCTCACCGCATGCTGCTGACGCAGTTGTGAGCTAACAGCAAGAGCCAGGACTGACGCCAGTCCTGGTTTAACTCAATGTAGAAATGCCAATTCCCCACAAAGCTCCAGTGAGTTGTCTTCTTATCTGACTTTCATTCCTATATCCTGTTGCTAAATGAGGCACATGTAGGCAACAAAATCTCGGTAGCTCGGCAATCTCCTCCTGCTGTAAATAACAGTAGCCTCTTTTGGTAAAGTGCCGTCAGCCAAGCTCTTCAACAAGCAATTCTGGCAGGTGTGTTGTTAGCCTATCTGTAGAGGAGACAAAATTGCACTCAACATCTCTCCTTCATCCCAGAAAAAGCCTGGAGTAATATCCTGTGCCATCTGACTCGCCTTCATTAAGTTTTCTCTCCTGCTTCGCACTGCATAGTTTGTAAGGTAGGTTGACTGCGCAAGACTGAAACTAGTAATAAATGTATCAGGTTGAGCAAATAGGACACACAAATTGGAAGGAGTAAGAAACCTCTGTGGCACTAGGACTGCCGAGGGACCTTTGCAAGGCTGTTCTTCACTGTGACAGCAAGAGCCTACAAACTACACAGGTAGTACAACGGTGGATATATAGCATCTAAAATGCTCTTGTTCTGAATTTCCTGAGAAATCTTAAATCCTTGAGCTCTCTCTCTCTCTCTGTCTCTCACACATGGGGCAGTGCTGATTATCTGAATGAGAAAAGAAACATTATGCATAGACAGCTAATATAGTTTTCAGTGGGAAAAGTAGATATTATAGCAAGCTGCTGTTAGGCCAATAAGAATTTGAGTGTAACTGAGGATATATCGTATGAATGTTGTTGCTATTCTTAACTTTTTTTACTTTTTTTACAGCTTGACTTGTGCGGCTTCTCCTTTACCACCTAAGACAGCCCCCATAGTCCTGGCTGCAGCAGAGCAGCTAAGGGGCTGCAGCTAGGCCAAGGCAAAAGTCATGTCTGGTTATGGTCAGGACTTTCTCTAAGCTCTCGAGAAACGGAGACAGAGAGTTTCCCTTGTTTTCCTCTCCTGCTTCTCCAAACAACTCTGATCCTCCATCTCATGAAATAGGCTTATCTAATAAATCTATCATATTGTATATAATAACAAGAATCAACTCCAACCATTCTTATTTTGCAACCTCTTCGTATTTCCTCTGCTGGTTTTATGCCAAGTATATCTACCATCAACAGGTGATGTTTACTGGCTCAGAATGAACAAAGTTACCTTTCCTTCTCCAGCTACTTCCTAGAAAAAAACCCAAAACAACAAGGATTTTAAAGAAGAGAAATAGAAATAAAATATGTGTGGGCAAGTGACAAATTTAACTGAAGTAAGGAGGAGGAGTGCTCATTGTTTCATAAAACTCACCATATGTTGTGTGGCTTCATTACTCAAATCTTGTATGTGCTTCTTTGATGATTTGATCAGCTGTTGACTTCATTTCATATTGCTGCCAATTCATGACTTGGTTGATTTGATTTGAGTTGTATCCCTAATCAAGGATTGTATTTTGCTCATTTTCAGTTACTTTAGTTACTAAGAAAAAAAAAGGAGTCTCTTTTAGAGGTATTTCTTATGATTTGTGTATATGTGGTTATTTAGTTTGCAGTAAAGGCTAACAGGAAAACACATCCCAGGGCCTTATTGCCATGTCCCCAGAAGAGCAACCCACCCACTGGGTACAGGCATGGGCAACTATAACATTCTGCTTCTCCATCTTTCACAAGTTGCTGGGACATTTAATGGCTACAAGGCAAGTATTTTGAAGATTACTAGAAATATAAGGAAAGGACTTAATGGGCCATCAAGGCCAGTTTCCTGCAAGTCTAGGTAAGCATATTTTGTAATCCTCCCTCATACACTTCCCATGTAAACTTACTAACATGTAGCTTTCAAAAGTGACAGCATTCTCTCGTGGGAGTTATGTGCTGTTACCTATAAGTGATGGGTAAGATGATTTCTTCCCTGTAAGTGTTTTAGAAAATTTACATGAATAGATGACAGCTCAAGCTGTTGCTCAAATCTAGGCATCTTTTTCTACAAGAGCCTTAATGTCAGAAAAAAACTAACAGAGCTATGTAGCATCAGTTCCACTTCTGCCCTTGCTACCCATGACAGCCCATGCCTGGTGGACAGAGACATCCATGGTCTGAGCAAAGCTCACCATGTGAGCCAGGGCAGGGCTACACTTGACAAAAGGAGTGAAAGAGGAGTGTTATTGTACAGACTGTGACACACGAGTCCATATGGTTTAGTGCAATATGTGGACATGATCCTGGAAGGTGGTGAAAATGATAATGCATCCTCTGTGAATCTGGGCCATTCCATATTTGTGTGGTTCAAAGCTGGACTCTGAAGAAGAAGTCTTGATGGCTTTTTTCTGTTACCCAGAGAGTGAAGCAGGCTACAAAGGATATGAGGAAACTCCCTTTTTTCTTCTCCATATCAAAGTCATCGGCCACACTGTAGATGTTACCAATGTCAAAAAATATTAGTCTTTAATGAATAATAGTAGCTCCATCCCTAATGCAGTGCCCTTTTGCAAGGGCACAGAGCAGAGCAGTAGTGATATAAGATGGCAGCACAAAGTGACAGGGAAAACCTGGTGAAGAATAGCTGTGTCTGGACAAGCTGCAATATATACCAAGGGAGCATTTACTCTTGAGATTTTTGTTTTCTGAATTTCAGACCAAGATGCAGAAAATGCATTAAACACGACTGCCTTTCATGTGAATGTGTGTGTCTGTGAACACACAGTATGCCTGGAAGTAGAGAACATGCAAATAAGAAATCCTCCCATGATACACAGAAAAGCAGGCAAGAAACTGAGATACAGCCACAGCGCCCAGTGTGCGCTGCTGTGCTCTTTGCTCACCAGCTGCTTTTGAGCAAATGCAGGAGACTATAAGGGCTACATACCAAACAGACCACACACGGCTCAGGGAACAGCATAGCCTTGGTTACTCATGGTTACTTAGCAGTGGAGAGAAAGAAGTCGGGAAGGTCCTCTGTCTGGGAGGTGTTGACAGGCAAAGGAAAGGATGAAGAAGCCAAGCAATTTAGAAAGAGCTGTTGATTACACACACACATATATGGAAAGAAAAAGATGAAAAAGAGAGAGAAAAAACAAAGATATGAATATGGATGTGAAATGTTGGGAAAATTTGCATGCAGGTTCACAAACTGAAAATAAATGTCATTTCAGTTGCCCTCTCCCCTCTCCTCATTTATTCACAGGACCGTGCTTTAGCAGCAGTAGTGACGTTGATCAACACAATCACACAGCCAGCTTGCCTGAAATACCGCTTGCCACCATAGGGGAGCTGCAGCAGCACAGAGCTTAATGAGGCCCACAACTCCTGCAAAATGAATTCCAAAAATGGATTATTTTTTTCCCTTAAGGCAGCAGGGATACAGTCTGCTCTAGATTTCTGATCATACCACACACCTGAAGGACAAAACGATCTGAGCAACAGAGCCTTAAACTGTATTAATGACAATTAATTTCCAGACCCCAGAAACAATACAAGGCAGCTTTTTAATTAAAAAGTTTGAAGATGACACTGGTAGAGGGAGAGAGATTTATGACCTGGTTTCTGTCTTCCAGAGGAACCAAGCATCTGCAGTAGCTACTGGGATTCATGGGTGCCCAGCACCTGTGAAAACTAGGCCATATTTGTCTTGTCTGCTCCACAGATGGGGAAGAAGCCACAGAAATACACATTTTATTTAAAAATCTATTTATTGGAGTTTTTTGTAGGACCTGTCAGCTGACTGATGTATTTTCTCCCTCTGCTGGTATTCCCACAAGATCCAGAACAGAGATGCATGGGAAGGGTTTACTCCACACTCTTTAGAGTTGCAAATTACCTTTCCTACCCTCTTTCTTATAAGCTGACAGCTGCCCATATAATGAGTGGTACCACACAGCCCTTCCTCCTCCAGGAGGCAGGGTTTAGCTTGGTAGGACCCTTCTTTCACCCCTGCTTCACAGGGGTGAAATATGACCCAGGAGGGACGTATTTTTTGCCCTAGTAGCTCCTTAGTATCCTCATAATTCCCCATTGCTCACCTTGATCTTGCAGAAACGCATAATCTCCTTAAGCTGTGAGCAGCACCACGGCTTTTCCACCATGGCAGCAGAAGTGCACAGGTAGAACTTCCTCAGAAAGGCTGCAAAAACCATCGGAGCAGTACAAAGGCTAGATAGGAGCAGGCTGGTATCTCAGTGGATTAAACATGTTTGTGGAGAAGTTCACATGCAGATGTGGGTCTAACCCAAGGTGACACTTGTGGCAACAACAAAGTCATTGCCTGAGTCCACTTTGGAGATTCAGAAAGACTCACTGTCTCTTTGTCAGGACACAGCATAAAGCAACTGTAAGGCATTGGCCCCCACTCCCCAGGGCCTGAGTCACATTAAAAAACACAGCCCAAGGAAACAACGGTCTGAATCCCCTCCTCAGACTTGTTCATTGCCTCCTGCAAATGCTACCTCAGGGTATGCATCTGAAATCCTGTCAGGGACATCACTCTACTCCAGCTCTGGGTACAGCCAAGTACAACCACTGCACTGCCAAAGCTTGTTACCAGTTTGATAAGCTTTGGTTTTTACAGGTCAAAGGCTGACAGAGTTTAGCTTCCAAAGGTCCTGGATACACCCTGCTCCCTAGACCCAAGGTTGTCCCCTCTGAAACTGCAGTGGTTGTAAAGAAGGGTTTACAATAACACAGCCCAGGAAAACCCCAGAATGTGTTTTTACACTGCAGGGGACAGCAGGTTTTCAGGTTGGCCCCACAGTGCCCTGGCCTGCACAGGAGATCGGAATGGGGACTTCCAGGTTGAACAAGGTCCTCTGGGTTTCTGCTGCTGCTCCAGCAGTGCCCTAGGCTCAACATCCAGAGTCCTCCAAATCTCAAGGAGGATGGTAAGTTCCTGCTGTCTGTCTGCAAATGCTGTTTATTTATGAAAAAAGCTTTTCCATGGAGCTCAAGTGCTTTGCTAGTGGCCATGACCTGTCTGTAGGCCTACAAAGACCCAGCTAGCAGTAAAGACACATGCTGGAAACCTGCTGGCATGGTGTCTCCCTAAATGAATATATTTTCTTGGGAAGCATGAAGGTTTTTGCTTACTGTGTATTTAATACATTTTGCTGCTGAGAAAAAAAAAAAAAGAAAAGAAATTAATCTCATGATTTACTCTGTCACCAAAATGACTAAGAGACTGACTACTGCTGTTCTCCCTGTTAGGAGAGGGGGCACAATATTTTCATAGTGCAGAGCTGATAAACAGGCTACTCCTGACCATAAAACGAGTGGTACTTTTTTCTTTTGGGCCCTGGCATAAGTGTGGCTGTCAGACCCCTGACAGAACAGCCATAAAAGGCACCCTGAACCCAACAGATACTGGGCAGGAGCTGCCTGCCAGCTTCCCTCTTGCCTGCGCACTCTGCTGCCCGCCAGCGGGATTTGTGGCTTTGGAATTTCATCCCCCTGACCCCATGACATACCTACAACAAACTAGAGTGGCATTGCAATGCCCATGGAAGAAGCATCTATGACATCTTTTCTCCTGCCTCGCCTCTTCTTAAAGTGGGAGAGAAATTAACAGGAGCACAGGAACACAAGAAATGGGCAGGCATGTGACCCTGATGCCTCTGACTATCTCACTGTCCCCCCACATCGTGGCTCCTTATGTTTTCAGAGTACTTGGAGGTTTAATGAATGCTGGTTGATGGCTTGCTACTCCTCATCCCTTCCCTTCTATTTGGGTTCACACTTCATTAACTGACAAATGCTTTTCCTTGGGGGATCATACTACTACTTCATTTCATCCCAGCTCTCGACTGATTTCCAGTCTACTTCGTGCCTGGCCCTGGGAAAAAACAAAGTTATTATAGCCTGGATAAGCAGCCAGGGCAGGAAATCGCTATCAGAGATGAGATACCATCAGGTTTGGCAACTAATGACTGCTACTTCAGAAATTAAAGAAGTCCTACAGTACCAGAGGGAGCAGCACCCATGTGAGCGTCAGTACAGTCACCCTCTCCTGATCCTGCCAGTTCTCATTCCCTGCTCTCCCAGTGTTTTTAGCAACTCTGCATGGCTGTACCTCAGTAGGAACAGCAATATCCATCACTTCGCTTCCCTGTTTTCAGCCGAGCAGGCAGCCAACTCTCCTTGCTGGGAAGGGCCTTGCTACTTTTCCTGCCTCCCACTAAAGATCCATCAGGATGCCTTAGCACACCTCATACATCAGTTGTTCCTTCAGCTCTGGAGGTGTCCATAGGACTGTTTCGGTCTTTTATTGGAGAGGGCAAGTGCTCAGCTACATTTTCTGCCTTGTGCTTTTCTCAGGGTCTTGCCAGCAAGACTGATGAGGAGCCAACAACAAGATGGTAGGGAGCAATGTGGGGAAGAATGTCCACCGTGGCTCACACGTGGTGAGCTCTCAAAGCTCCAGCATCAGGTCTTCCTCATCTTCCTTGTCACCTCCCTGCACGCAGTGGGAATCCAACCTTTCCACAGTCACCAGCAAAGAGGTTGCAGTGAACTCGAGGAGACCACCGAGGCTAGATAAAAGGGTCGAGGCCAGTGATATGAGGTTCAACAAGGCCTAGTGCCAGGTCCTGCACTTGGGTCAGAACAACCCCATGCAGCCCTACAGGCTTGGGGCAGAGTGGCTGGAAAGCCGCCCAGTGGAAAAGGAACTAGGGGTGCTGGTAAACAGCCGGGGTGAACATCAGCTGGCAGTGTGTGCCCAGGTGGCCATGAAGGCCAGTGGCATCCTGGCTTGTATCAGCAATAGTGTGGCCAGCAGGACCAGAGCAGTGATTGTCCCCCTGTACTCAGCACTGGTGAGCCCATCTGAAATCCTCTGTTCTGTTTCGGGCCCCTCACTCCAAAAAAGTCATTGCGGTGCTGGAGTGTGTCCAGAGAAGGGCAATGGAGCTGGTGAAGGGTCTGGAGCACAAGGCTTATAAGGAGCGGCTGAGGGAGCTGGGGTTGTTTAACCTGGAGAAAAGGAGTCTCAGGGAAGACTTCGTTGTTCTCTACAACTACCTGAAAGGAGGTTGTGGTAAGGTGGGAGTCAGTCTCTTCTCCCAGGTAACAAGTGATAGCACAAGAGGAAATGGCCTCAATTTGCACCAGGGGAGGTTTAGATCAGATATTAGGAAAATTTTTTTCACTGAAAGGGTGATCAGGCATTGGAACAGGCTGCCCAGGGAAGCAGCTGAGTCACCATCCCTGAAAATGTTCAAAAGTGTGTGGATGTGGCACCTTGGGGACTTGGCTTGCTGGCGAACGTGGCAGTGCTGGGTTAATGGCTGGACTTGATCTTAGAGGTCTTTTGCAACCTTAACTATTCTATGATTCTAAGATTCAAGTACAGGGTGATGCTGCTGCTTCCCCATACCTGCTTCTGCCCATGGCTGCACTGTCTCCTTGCCAGCAGAAGCAGAGGATTTATTTCTCACATTTTTGCAGTGGCTGCTGCTTCATGCCTCAGTTTCCCCACTTAGAGATACAGAGGATTTTTCTGCCTCCTCTGGGATGTTTTGCCTCTTTGCTGCAGGGCTCTTGGGGACAGGAACCATCTGCTGGCATGTCTCTCCAGGGCCACACACAGTGGTGCCCCACAGGACCTGGCTGCTAATAGTAAACCGGGCTTTGGAGCCAGTTCAGACTATAAATTCACATTAGCACCAGGGCAAGACTGCACACAGCAGACAGCTGCGGTGGCCCCGGGTGTTCACCGTTACCCTCCTGGCCATGGCACTCCTTGGGTATGTGAGTGTGCGGCTCTGGCAGCTCCCCAGCCCTGCCTGAACCACATCAGCATCCCCTGCTTCACCCTCTGCCACGGGGGAGGATGGGCTGCTTACCCCTAACTAGGCTGCTTTGCTTTAACCCCCTTGCTTTTTGCTGAAACCCCTCTGCCACAAGGAATCGGACCTGCTCTTTAAGACTGTCTTTTCTAAAGCTGGAAGACAAAGCCCTTTTTTGGAATATACCTCAACAGGGAGGAATTAATAATTTTCAGTTTCTTTGGAGTTGCACATCAGGGAGCTTGTTTCTTTTTTTCCCCTCAAACACAACGTGGGTGGTTTTTCTGCAACGAGCTGGGGATGGGAGGAAGGCCCTTATTTATTTACTTCCCTATGGAAAGATCTCAGCTGGTATTAGTTAACAATCCAATTTTGTGGCAGGGAGATAATATTCTGAGGGAAGGAGCTCTCTCAGTAGCCTGAGCTGGGGCATCTGCACACTGAGGGCATTTACCCTCCCCAGTGCTGCTGAACAGAGAAGCAGCAAGGAGATACCACGATTCCTTATGGTCTCATCATGTAATGCACAGAGATAAATATTTTTGCCTGTAGCTGTGCCATTTGGCTGTACAGAAAAGACAAAGCCACCCAATGCATACAAGTCTGCTTAGTACTGCTGCTCTTTTAAGCCTGGGTTGTTTTTTTTTAAGCTCACTCAGACCACTGGAGCAGCATAAGGGGCTTGAAGAACAACATTCGAATTTGGACTTTTCCAAAATATAAGGGAATTTAAAGCTTTAAAGTGGCAACATTTGCATTTAAACTCTGAAAAGGCTGGGATCTCTTTTGCTATGTTCTCTATAGCCTTCCAACACACTGCCAGGAGGTCCCCCAGTGCTGCAAAAGGAAAAGGTGACCATAGCCAGTGTTTTTCACCACTCATTGCAACGTGGTAATGATCAAATAGCAGGGTGGGATACATCCTTATAAATCCATGCAGTCTAATCCCACACCCAGCAAGCCACATTCTTGTCTTTCTTTGAACTTGATTTTGTTTCCGTTGTGCCCTGACAGGAGTATTTCCCATTCAGAGGAGGTCAAACACAATCTTTTCAAGTCTCAGCCCACAGAGGATTAAATATTTGGCAACTCTAGGAACAGCAGGAGCTGGGCATGCATGTTCCCAGGCAGGATCCCAATCCTGTTCCCTCCCAGCTTTAGTGGGTGTTTCAGCCTGGTTTAGGCACTCAGTCCTCTGTTAAGACCCTGAATTCCTGTCCAGGAGCCAAAACACATGGCGTCATCTACTTGGGCTCCCTATCTGGAACCAGGGTTTCTTTCTCAGTGGGTCCATGGGAGATACCTATCCATGGGTAGGCAGCTTCGTAAGGAGAAAACAAAGAAAACCAACGCCAAAACTAGTTTTTAGACTACAACCACAAAGAATAAGGGTGGCAGCTCTGTACATAACATCTCGGTACCTCCAGAAATGCATGGTCTGATCCAAAACAGAGAGCACAAAGCTTCAGCAACTGCACTTAAATGCCCCACGGTTTGCTGCTCGCAGCATTTGTCTTACGGGCAGGCAGGCCAGACCCTCTGAAGCAGTGGAGGAAGCTCATCTCAATTCAGTCCTGCCCCAGGAAGGAGACGAACAGAAGCATTAGACAGAAAAGAGAAGCAGCAGCACCAGCACATGCTCCTCTGTTTTGCAGACAGCCTCATGGATATGATTGCACTGCAGGTCCTGCAGACCCACCCATGGAGCATGGGGCTCACATAAGAGCTCAGTTCATGGCAGCTCAGAACTTTACTAGTTTGGGTGTATCCATCTGCAAATACCTAGCTGCTTATAAAGCCTCCCAGCTGAAATGTAAAAGCCTGTGTTAGGTAGTCCAGGAGCATGGCAGCTGCTAAAGACCAAAGGTTTTCCTTCAGACAACTTGGCATCACCATGTCTTTTTTATTGCAGGCCGAAACCTCATTTCAATTTTCCAAGAGTAGGACCTTCTATTTAATATCGCCTCAACCTGCTCCCCTCTCAGGCCCTCTTCCTTCTTAGCTTTTAAGAAGCAATTATTAAACTTTTGTTTAGTCTTGGGAAAAGCTGAAACAGTGAGAATTTATTCACCAAGGAGACGTGCACACTGTGTACCTTGGCTTTTCCTGAATTGCAGCTGTGACACAGGCTGCCATCTGCCTTTGGAAAACTTCCAGGGATGCCTGGCATCCTTTGGGTGCAATGTGAGTGTGCCCTAGAAAGCAGATACCAAACAAAAGCAGGAGCCCGGTCAGGCTCCGCCTCTTCTCTCCACCATTGATTGTAGCAAAGCATATTACAATTTAACCCCTCTAACTATTAAAGTTACATTTAATAAAGAATTTGAGAGCAAAGCTCATTTAATTGCGGTGAGAAGCTGCTCTAACACAGGCACAATGCTACAGATACATGGGAATGTTATATTCAGAAATATAACATTCAAAAACACCTGTAGCACAGAAATGCTTATGATTTAGGTGACTGGGCACCGAAAGGACAGGTGAAGAGTTGCATCTCCTTCCCTTTGCTACAGATTCAGGCCAAAGAGCACAAGCTTGTGGCTTCAGGACTAATTAAGGTACTTGTGAACCAGCAATTAAAGGCAGATGTTTATACTAGTTTTTTTGCTGTTGGCTTTTAGAAATATGTCTGCTAGGAGAAAGTGTTCAGCCTTTCCTATTACTATTTACTTCTTTCCCTGTTGGGGCAGTTGAGGGTACAGACAGCAAAAATTTCTTCTGAGAAGGGGTATTTGTTTATACTACTCTATACTTATCCTTCAGAGCAATGGATAATCCCCACTTTTATCTTTTTAAGTTTTGCAAGTTATAGAAATACACGATACACCAGCCCCTGGAAAACCCTGTCCAGGGCTTGGTTTACAGATGTCTCCAAGGGAAACAATCACATAATTGTAATGGGTATAGGCTGGGAAAACATGTTCTTGTTTCCTTATCAGTTATTGCTCTGGCCTGCTTCTTGCTAATATCAGGATGAAGGCTTATTTTAAACTTAGAAGGCTCTAAGCAGAAATAAAAGCTCTAGAATTTTTCTTTTAATTTTACTTTTAATACAACTTTGAAGAGAAATAAAGGACCTGAAAAATCCCAGCTTAAGAAAACCTTTACCTGGCTGGGCTCTCACTCTCTAAGAAAACTTTGTTTAATGGCACTAGCATAGGGTGCATAAAGGTTGCTTTCAGGCCTTCCTCCTTGCCTGATGGAGAACACTGTATGAGGTGGGAGCTGTGTGAGAAGGGGCATGTCTATGAGATGTTTTGTGGGGGTTTTTGCCTTTGAAAACATAATTCTCTTGGCTCTGATCTTGTGTCAGCTTGCATTTAATTCCTCTCATGTGAAAGCAAACCACAGAACAACTGATGCAAAGTTGCCACACAGGGTTATCTTCATGTGCTTGTGTCCCAGCCCACTAGAGGCGGCGTGCAGTATTCACAGATGTTGTACTGGGATGGTTTTGTGGTCCTCTGTGGTTTCTTTTTCCTCCGGCTGCCTGAGGGGAAAGAGCATGTTTCTCATCCTCCTTGGCTGTAACAGAAGTGGAGGCAAGAGTGACTCCTGTGCCTGGTGTTGTTCTCCCTCTGTGATCTGCTCTCTGCCTGCCTCACAAACAGCAGATGTAAGGAGAGCTACTGCCAGGCTGCACGAGATGCACTGGAGGCACTAGAGACACAAGCGGAGTATCGACTGCTGTAGCAGATGATGTCTGTGACCTGGGAGAGCCACCACCTATGAAGGAGATAAAGCATGCAGGCAAATTTTAAACAACAATCCGGCTTTGAGGTGATTCAGAACAGTATCTGCAGCTCTGTCAAGTTAAAATTACAAAGTTCATCAGCTCTCGGGCTTCAGGACTTCAAGTCATCCACAAGCTGGAGGCAGGAAAAATGTCCCTTTGAGGAAGCTGCATCTTCCTTCAAAGCAGCCTGAGCTATGGGTCCTGCTGGCAGGATGGTACCCCACCTGACCCATTGGTCTGCTTGGAACAGAAGCTGGACTTTGCCAAGCTGTGAAGCAAAATCATCCTTTCCTCCTGATACACAGCATAGGCTAATGTCAGGGGAAGCTCCTGGCAAGTCTGTGATTTCCCAATACCACTCTTGGTGGCAGGCTGTGCGAAGATGTCTGGTAAACCAGTGCCTGAGCCTCATCTCCTATCTCCCTCTCCCACTCTGTCATGCCAAGTACAATCAGGGCTCAGTCATGCTGCTGCTTTCGGATTAAGACTTGTCTTGTTCGGTTTTGGCATCTTTTCACACCACTACATGTCTTTATCAGCCCATGTTCACCCCTCTCAGTGCAAAGTACTTCACAGCCTTAGAAACCCAACTGTCTTCATGTTCACTGCACATGGATACCACAAAATAGCCTTTATCTGTGGCAACTCCTGCCAGCTTGCTGTGCAGGAACCGGTGTGTGAAGCACCACCACACAGCAGGGCTTGCTGACTAGCAGTGGCAAATAGCACTCTCCATGTACATGCCTCTGCTCCAATTGCTTCCCTGCTGTTAGTCTTCTTATATATACCCTTTATCTTATATAAAGGGTAGAGAGGTATCAAATGATAAGTACAACCTTACATTTGTATACTTAAATCAACCAAATGCTTTCTAAGGAAAGAGGAAATAAGGAACGCTTTCCATCCTTAAATCTCTTTGTTTTGCCGGAAGATTTCATTATTTAAGGCTTAATGAAAGAAGGGGGTGAAGGCTGTCAGCCAGCAGAGCCCTCTTGGCTAGCATTCAGCCTCCAGTGCCTTAAAGAGATTTGATGTGGCCATCGGCAGAGTGTCAGTTCCTATTGTAGTTATACCCAAAGCCTGGCAAGGAGGGATAGAGAGCAGGGGAGTGCTTGGGAGCTCAAGGAGTGCATACAGGCTTAAGTGAGTCCTGCAGCACTGTAAGTTCAGGATCCAGAGCTTCACCCAAGGGCACTGAACTCACAGTGAACTCCTCAAATGCTATCAACACCACTGGGGTTGCTCTTGTTGCACTGGGCTGCAAGCATGATCCCCTCTTCCATTGCTGTAGGAAAGACAATACAGAGTCAATGTACAATATGGTCTTTTTTTGCATTCCAATAAAATGGATGATTAAGAACCATAAGGTTGAGGCAAACCCCTTGCTCAAGCCCACTCAGACTGCAAGAGCAAAAGCCAAGTGATATCATGACGGGGGCAGAAATGTTTAAACCACATTGCAAGCTTGTTACTGGGTCTATTTTAGCAGTATTTCTCCCTGTTTCAACTTCTGTCATCAAGGATATGTGCTGGCATACTTTATTCATTGTCTCCCTGAACAAATGAGTCTTCAACTTTGCACCAGTGTCAGAGAGTGTGTCTAGTGAGTTCGGAGAGCATAATAAGCTGAAAGCCAGCACCTCTGGACAACCAGCCTGTAGACACTAGAAGCACATGGGTTCTCAGTGCAGAGACAGAAAACACACCAAAAAAAAAAAAAAAAAAAAAGAGAGAGAGAAAGCCCCAAGATTTGCAGGGTTTTTAAAGTAATTTCTATGAAAAAGCTTGTTTTACCCTCAAGAGTAAGTCCACTCAAAATAATCATGATGTTCCTAATACTTCAGTCTGATGGGCCCTTAACATCCTTCTGAAAACAGTCCAGCTGAAGTGGCGCAGTACCATTCATGCAAATCATCTTATGCTTTGTAAAATCTATATTATGAAGTAAAAGCTCGATGCAAACAAAGCCAAAATAGTAGCTATCATTGGGGTTGAGGTGGTGGTGGTAGTGGTGTTCGTTTGTTTTCAAAGAGAAAAAAGGTTATCTTTACTTTCCAAGCCAGAGGAATGGCAAGTGTCAAAAACGGATAGTTCTTCAGGATACCAAAAGCACCTAAATGCACACACAGGAATATCTGTACAGGCAGGCAGAATTACCTTACTGATATTGGTATTTAGTAACTCAGGCACAGACTAAAAAATAAAGAAATAGAAGAAAAAAAGGAAAGAAGAATTACAGCCCCCTTTCAGAAAAGAAATTATATATCCTGGTCTCCATCTGCTGAAGATTGTTGGGAATCTTTCTAGTCTTTCTTTGGGAAATACCCTATGATAACTTTAACTGAAAAAGGACTAAATAAAATGAGGCTGGACATCAGAATCTGGCCTTTCATCCTGCAATTTGATCTACTGTCTCTTGTCCCATGTGTCCCATCTTGGCACCAAGTGAGGTCTGCTTAAGGGCAGCCGTCTGTCTGCTCCAGCTAACTATAGCACAGGAACTGCAATTATCAACATTTGCATTCCCCAAATTCCTTTGCTGATCTCCACCGGGATAGTATTATAGTTATTCTTTGTTTGCAAATATACATACTTTATCAGACTAATTAGCTGGTAACTACATTTAAACTGAAGCTGCATGACAAAATCTTGAGGTTTTTTTAAGCAGTCACGTTATGATAAAATGACCTTTGCTCTGTAAGCCTTGGGCACAATGACTTGTTCTCAACAGATGGACAGAGGGATAAAGGCTAAATGTGAAATCAACACAAAAGCTTACAGAGTAACGTGGGTTACTGTAAAACCACTTTTCTAAAAAGCTGCTTATGCTCTTCGTTCCATTGTACAAAGAGAGACACAGAGATCGATGCTGGAATTAACTCTAAGGCCAGTGTCATTCTAAGAAGTGGCAAAAATATTTTTAAACCTTCTACAAATAACATACTGTGTTCTTCATGTGTTAATTTTTTAGCAGCCCAGATGCTGCTTCGATGTGACTGCTTTTCTGTGCAACTTGTGTGATTAAGAACTGAGCAAGGATGAGTTTTATTGGGGTAATTTTTAAATTAAGCTCTTAAGTATCTGACTAATTTTGAATTCAGTGTGAGTTAATCTCATGCTTTACCCTAAGTACTTGCTTAAGCATATGGCTGAAGTAGGGCTTAGCCAAGATTGGTTGATCTTTGCCATACCCAGAAAGGTAAAAACTGCACTGGACATTCCCCTCTGGTCATGGCGAAATTAGAAATGTGCGGCAAAACACTGAAAGAAAAGCCTATTGCTAATAATTGACATTTGCCCAAAAGGGTATTTTCATCCCACACAAAGTTTGCCACATTGCATTGCTGTTTCTGAGACTGACAGGCTGCTCATTGAAGAGGTGCTCATTCACTCAGGAACAATTAATTGGTGACACTGGCAATTATGTCTGTATTGATCACCTCAGCTTTCAGGTTCATTCAGGGGTAAGCAATACCATGCTCTCTAGTTATGACAGGACTTGATTTGTGGTCTTTACCAAAATGAATTTGAGTTCAAATCAACAGTCTGAGAAGCTAAATGAGCAGAGAGGCTCATAAGATCTGCAGAGAGGTGGTGAAAATCTTCATTGCAGTGTTCACATTCTGTGCATGTGTTGCGGTTTAACCTCAAATGGCAGCTAAGACTCATGCAGCTGCTCACTCACTCCCCCCAGGTGGGATGGGGGATAGAACTGGAAGAGTAAAAGTGGAAAATTCATTCAGCACTTCCCATGGGCAAATGTTCATCCATCTCTAGGAAAGCAGGGCTCTGTCATGTGTAATGGTTACTTGGGAAGACAAACGACATCAAACATCATCTCCTTCCTTCTTTTATGGTATGGAACATCCTTTTGGCTAGTTTGGATCCTCTGTCTTTGCTATTCTCCCTCACAGTTCTTGTGTACCTACTTATTGGCAGAGCGTGGGAAACTGAAAAGGCCTTGGCTCTGTGTAAGCACTGCTCAGCAATAAAGAAAACATCCCTGTGTTATCAACACTGTTTCCAGCACAAATCCAAACATAGCCCCAATGCTAGCTACTATGAAGAAAATTAACTCTATCTCAGCCAAAACCAGCACAGTGTGTTTGCAAGTTTAAGGTGGTTTTTTTTAGTGGCAATATTTAGAAGAAATGCTCTTTTTTAGCAGAGAGACAAAAATATATGTACCTACATGAAAGACTGCAATGGTATAATGGAATGGTTAAGATCTGTGTGCCTAAACGAAGTTGTATGGTACCATCTGTGGGCCAGAACCACTGCACACTAACAGTGGCCAAGCTTACTATGGCCAAGTGTGAATTACAGGGTACAGACAGATTCATTTAAAAAGTGGCATCACTGTTTTTCTTTCAGATTCTCCTCCTTGGTATTGTCTACACTGTGAGCCTAACACAGCAGCAAAGAAATGTGGAGAGGAGCTTGGTGGCTGTTCTGCTGAGAGAACACTATTGCACTAAGCCCAGGCTGAGGACTCCTGAGGGCAGCGGTCAGCTCTGTCCCGTGCTTGCACAGCTCCAGCACACTGCAGTTGGGGTTAACGAACAGGTTTCCGTGCTCCTATGATAACAGCAATAACCTGAATGATAAAACCTGATCATTGATCCTGAAAACAGGAGAGCAGGCCACTTGAGGCTGTAATCTGCCTCCCTGGCTTATTCAGTATTTCAGCAAGCAGTGCAATGCAGGCCAGGTCAAATCAAATCATTATTCAGTCCAAATGTGAATAATGCACCAGCAGCACAGCCTAGGAACAAAATGGAAACAGTGCTCAAGGTCTAAGACAGCACTGTGTAGCCTATGGGTACCTGCTGTGGCAATCAGGAAATATTATGGGATTGAAACCAATACAATGAGTAAACCAGAAACCCTGGCCTTGGTCTGTATAAGTCATTGCACTGTATTTAATGTACTCACTGCTTTCAGTTTATAATGTGATCCAGACAGTATTAAATGGTAAAAAAAATAAGGAACTTGCCCTGAGAATACTGCTGTGCCTCTTTACTGATAACTGATTTTTACAGAGTGTTTCCAGATCATAGTCTTTAGTGTTAAGCAAATTTTGATGTAGAGGAAGCTGAGTTGTTTGATCCTGGATTGAAAAACATTATTTTCAAAATCTACCACGATATCATAAAGCTAAACCTACTGAGGAAAAAAAAATCACAATCAGGCAGATGACGAAAAACAACCAGACCCACAAAATGCTACAGTATACCCAACAGGCTGTGATGCAATCTGACATTGCAAGGAGAGAGGGGAAGATTCCCCCCAGAAGATTCCCATATAACTTCAGTTTATCCTAGAAACTGAAATGAGAAACAGCAGTATAAAAAGTTGTTAAACTGTACATTATATGCAAACCAACTGACCATTCCTGTAGGATCACTCCTTGACTTCAAAAGATGCACACAGAGCTTGGCTCTGCCCATCAACTGCTTTAAACAGTAAGTGAAGGGTATAAACAAGGTATATACTGACCCTTGCAAAGCAAATGGGAGAAAGCCTGAATAATCTCCATGTGTATAATCGTCACTGCAAAGTTGGGGCAGTACTTACTACACAACATATGCATTCCAGCTGTAATATATGTCTGCAATGTAACTCACCCACCTAACACACAGACAGGAAATAAGGTCTTTTCAGTGTCTGAGTGTCTGAGTGTAACAAGATAAAGCTGCTCAGTTTAACCTTATCAACACCAGAGCAAAAAGAAGCCCAGACAACTGTTCACATGCTTAAGGCATCTTGCTCCATCAGGATTTGAACTGAACCTAGCTGATGGATGTTTTTATGTTTTGGCAAGAGAGTAAAATGGCAGGTCCAGAGCCAGCTTCTGATGGTGAGATATTCTGTAGTCAAACAGAATAAACTTGTCTACTAGCCACAGCTCAGCACTGCTTGGCCTCACACCTTAAACAGAGAGCATGATGATTTATCAGGTTTAGTCTTTTCATAAACTAGAGAAAAATTCTCATCAAACATATCCAGGATGCTTAAAGGGACACCCAAGAAACTGTCCTGACGAGTGGTTATGCTGGCTACATAGAACTAATCCTTTCAAATAGTTTCACTGAGCCAAGGAACATAAGCAAATGAAACTCACAGCTTCCACACTGGCAGCGTTCCTGTGCCAGTGGGACATGATAAGAACTAAGGGGTCCAATCAGAAGATTCTCTCTTGGCACAGCACTTGAAAAGACAACAAGGCAATGATCCCCATGGGACTACATGCAGAAAGCCAGTTTACAAGGTTTGCAAGTAAGATTTGCAGGGCTGGACTCCAACGATACAAGCATCCCTTTAATTTCAAAGCTCATCTGATGCCCTAAAAGAGGGGAAGTTAGCCTGGAACCTCCTGAGACTCCCAGGAGATGGAGCAAGGAAAGTAAAAGTGATCATGACCACTGCACCTACCCAGAACTTTGCACCTAGGGAGTGCTCCCTCTATCAATCCTTGCTGTGGGAGACAGCAGGTGGGACCGCTCCCTGGCCTGTCACATTTCACCTATATATGGATGATTTCCTCCCCCACTCTCTGTACCAGCTTACCCTTGAGAAAGAGGGAGAGGATTGCCTTCTGGCCCGCCCTGGAGGGCTTGTGTCATTACCAGGCACTTTATCCTGAGAGCTTGTGATGGGGCTTGTCTTTGGTCCTCCATCCAGCCTCCCCTCTGCTGCCACCAGTGTGGAAACAGATAGCGATGCAAAGTGACTCCCTGCAGATATGGCTGGGACACCATGGCTTTTTGGCTTCTTCTCAGATGGGTCACTTCACTTTGCATAATCCTTTTACAAAACAGACTTGGAAATTGTAGGAGTATGCTGAGTTATTACACAGTAATTCCAGCAGCATCTTTCAGGATATACTAAAATAAATTGTTAACTATACCCCTGGTCTTGAAAGACCATTTCTACCTCATAACATTTATTAATCTCAGCTGCACTGAATTATTAAACTGAAATCCTCACTTACCTCCATCACTAAAAATACCAGCATGGCTTTTAGATCTATATTTCTACCTTTTACTGTAATGCATTCTTCATTTTAATTACTAGCACCATATTGGCAAAGGCTAGTGCCTTATCTTTGCAGGGTATTTGTCAATGTAAAAAAAGGTTGACAAGTGCATAAATCATCAGGTGTGACAAGCAGTGAATTCTGAAGGAGAATTATGTGGAAAAAAGATTGTGTTATCTAGGTGAACCAAAGACCTGTCAAAGTGAAGCAACAGGGGAAACATCATCTGCTTTTCCTGCCACAGCTGTGCATTGTGCAAGACACTATTCTGGTGTTCATTCTTTTCCATGAAAGGGAAAGAGATCTTTTGCAAGAGTGGGTTTCTGGACTAAAAGGATAACAAGAGCTCCCAGAGAAAATTCGTAAATGAAGAAATCAAGATTGCATCTAATCAAAACCACAGAAGACATCCAAACAACAATCCCAACCCAAAGTAAGACTCAGCTGTCTAATGACCCCTAACAATGAACTACTGCAGTCCTCCTATTGCCATTACCTTTTCTGATTCAAAGAACAGATGCTTTGCCATGAAAATCTCATCTTCAGGGTCTGTCAGTAGTCTAGCTGGTGGAGGCCCACCATACAAACTCCTCTGTACCAGTACACAGGAGCTATACCTCACTCAGGAATGTTAAAAGTGTCATCAGTGTGGCCCAATCCACTTCAGAGCTTCCCACTGACCTGCCAGCTGGTCAGGGCAACTAGAAATGTCTCCTTATGAAAGAAAAGGGTTGGTTGTGACAAGGGGTTGCCAGCTCTGTTTGCTTTTCTCTAACCAGAAGAGACACTTTAAAAAAAGACAGCACACACTGTCAGGCGAAACACTGGTGTTTGTAAACTGATGTCCTAACCTTGGCTGTTAGCCCATACTGAAGCCTCTCATGCTACATTTTCATTTTTGCTACCCTGGTCAGCTGCCTGTGCCGAAGTCATTCCTCTGCCTTGATGTGTGGACACCCCTGCACACCAGCCGTGACACCTCACAGATTTAAGGTATGGGCACTGCCTTGCAGGAAAGCTGGCCTTAGGTTCCCATGTAATTCCTGTCAGCTGATGATCAAGAACAATTATTCCCAGCATTCAGGTTGGAGCACATGTGAGGAGACAGTAAAATGCCCAGCACTACATCCTCAGTATCCTAAAGTTAAACACAGTAATGGGCTTTCTTCTTCAGGGAAGAGCAATGTATCCAGTCATCATCTTTTTAAATTCACCTCCACCTAGCAAAAAAGAGTAATTCTTTTTCTGTCTAGTTTCTTTCTTACATGTGTGCTTTCAGCTTCATTACTTGTAAAAAACCTGAGACCAACAATAACTGCAGCAAATAAAGTAGAAAATGCAGGGACATCTTTGGAAACCACACTGGATTTTTTCCTTACAAGACAAATAATGTATTACATCATATCTCTCATTCTTCTTCTAACACTCTTAATAAGAAAAGACAAACACAAGCCAACATCTGATTGGATCAAAACCTTTTAACTGACAGCATATGTGGTTGTGATATAAAGGTGATATGGAAAGTAGTTTTCTGGGATCTCTAATACCAGAAGGATGCTCTGGAGATGATTTATATAATGGTCCTGTTAGTTTTTCAAGCTAATCTAGTGCCAGCTGGATATACAGGAGTAATCACCCCTGAGGCTGAATCATTATTGCAATCTGCAGAGCAAGAATAGGACAGGATGGGAAAAACAACTTTCTCTTGTGCCACTCTCAACCAGCTTCAGTTTTGACCTAGGAGCTACATCCTTCAGGTATGAGAAGGAATCTTAAACATTCACCTCTCTGGAGTTACTCAATTTCCTTCATCATCTGTGCCCTTCAAGGGTAGATCTGGAAGATTCACTAACTCAGCTTACCTGTTGCCTTGTTATTTAGCATCAGGTGGAGAGACTAAATTTTGATAAACAGATATAATCACGTTTCCTCAAATTCTTAAACTCCAGCTCTGGCTCTTCTCTCCTACAGGAAAAAAAAAAAACCACAGGAGAAAAGAAATAGACCTTGTCCCGCATACACGGACAGTCCTCTCCACCCACCAATACAATGGGGACTACAGAGAAAGGGTGTCCTCCAGTGAACTGCTTTTAATTTACTGCATGAGGGTTAACATGAGAGTCACACTGAGGAACCAGCTACCAGAGCTGCTCTGAAACACTATCAGAAACGCCTTCTTCTGCT